>NC_041353.1:6929489-7229489 GCF_004354835.1 Perca flavescens
CACAAACAAAGTCATTCTATCACGGAATGGATATTTCAAAAGGAGAAAATACTGGCATTAGCATTGTTGTCAACAAATATAGTATGTTTCCTTAATATCTGATGACATATTGATTTAATATAGTAAATATATTACATATTGCACCTTTAAAATAATACCCAGCACCACACACACACACACACACACACACACACACACACACACACACACACACACACACACACACACACACACACACACACACACACACACACACACACACACACACACACACACACACACACACACACACACACACACACACACAGGGGTCTATTGTGTTTTTAACGAGTTCACTTGTTTGTTGCTCTCTCTCCCGCTTAATCCCAGACTTTTGTTTCTGCTCATCATCACACTATATAGTGTGTCCCATAATTCCTTTAACAAAGGTCACATTCAGCAGTGGAGAGGAGGTGACCCTCTTTTAATAGGAGAATGTCAGAGTGCAACATGCCCCACATATACAGCCCTAAAATATGTGATTAAGAGCATGAATTTAGAGCAAATAGCATTCACACACAGAGATAAACAGAGTCTAAACCGATCTGTAACTGCAGAAAGTCCATGAGAAATGGGTTTATGGGATATTTTGGGTTTAAGTCCTTGAACATGTGATGATGCTGTAAATCCACTGTCTCAACACCATGAGACAAAAGCATAAAATATGAAGTGTGGTGCTATAAGATAAGGAGGTGAGAGGTCTTGAGCGCCAAAGCAGACCTGTAAACCAGGCCAAGTGTATCATTTCACAATAGTATAGAATGAGGTATTGTTGGGCGTTTTGAACAGGCTTCACATCAAAAGGTAAAGATCAAAATCTTATCTGATAAAAGTATTACAGGAAAAGCAGTGTAGACCAGCAAGAGGTGCAGTCCAAGTGACTGAGCAGGTTCTCAGACTGATGAAGCAATCAGATGACCCACATGTGCACACAGATTAGAATAAATGTGCTTTGTAGCCTTTAAAAGTATGCACATCTGTAATGCTCTCTAACCATCAACTCATCAAGCAGTTACGTTTATTTTCTGTCTATCCTTGCGTGGGTTTGATGCTGTGATATTGTAGAAATGTATGTCATACAGATTTAAATGGGCCTGTAAAGATTAAAGGATTAAGATTAAAGGATAAGTAAACTGAGTATGTCAAAATGTTTTGGCCAAAGTGTAATGTGGCTTAGATATCGGTTTTCACTTGACATTAAACATATGATATGTAATTTTCTGTTGCTAGGGGTCTCTCAATCAAAACAAGGACAAAAGGCGGAGTTTGGTGATATTGAAACATTTTGTGGGATCATCGGAGTTGTCTTGAGCATCATTGCTGTCATTGCAGTCAGCTTCTCCTGGTTAGGATTCTTTCAGTGTTCATTGTTCAGAAGGTTTTTACCAGGAGCCGAATTATCGGCAGAGGTCTCCTCTCCAAAACAAATGGACCCTGTGATTTAAACCAGTAAAAACACTGAAAAAAAATCTGTTTCTCCGACAGTGCTTGGCTTGACGACTGAGCTGGAGCTAAAACTTGCTCTAAAAAGTGTATCTTAAGTGTGGCTTAAAAATGATAAAAAGTACATTAATGGCAGCTTCTGGCAGCGCAAAGAGGATATGACGGCATTGACAGGCGACCAAATCTAATGGACTGTTAAGCTGACTAAACCATTGCTCGTTTGAAATTTTTTGGAAACGTTTGGGATAATGTAAAACTCAACAAAATGTATAAAATAGGTTTAGACGTTTTTTAAACATTTTAGTGTGGAAAAGTTACATAATGTACCTTGAAGAGAGACTTACAGACAAGGACTGTTCAAGCAATTACAATAACCCAATTTTTACATTTTGCAGACAAGTAGCCTCTTGTGGTCGTGCAAACAACAGACTGTCCTCTTTCAGAAGCAAAGACGGAAGTAGTTTGACGTTGTTATGCTGCCGCAAAACCAGAGACCACACTTACCATGACCATGACCTCTCCCTGATCTTAACAAAGTAGTTTTAGTTGCCTAAACTTAAAGGGGCTGTACTCGATATTCAGAAAAACGTTGTCTGGGATTGCCTCCACACGGCTCTCACAGACCACAAGGCACTCACATGCACGAACACGCAAGTGCGACCGGACCAGCTATCAAAACAAAGAACAAAGAAGCTTATAACACACAGAGGGAGTGTGATAGTGGGATATTTTCTGAACATTGAGTACAGCCCCTTTAAGTGGCAGATGACAAAACGTACCTTTTATAATAACAGGGTTCTTGCACCATTTTTGAAGTCAAATTGAATGCTTTTTAAGACCTTTTTAAGACCACCACAAATATAGTTTAAGACTAAAAATATCTGATAGGAAAGAGAATTTAGTGAGTCATAATACGATTGTTAATTAACTTAATAACTTAACAATGTCCTTATAATCTTTGTGCATCCTCAAAAACAAAAATTATACAAGTCGATTCGAAAAGGCAATCTGATTTGTCAACTAGACATGTAGAACGTGCTCAAATCAGCATGACAGCCAATACATCCATGATGACAGCACACCAGGCTCATCACTTAAAATATTACTCCGCCATTTCCATGTCAACATCACAGAATTGAATCAAAAACAATATGTGAGAGCTAAATTCGTCAATGGAAAAAAAAAATCTTAGTTACACCACAATGGGTTAGCAAAGCAGTTTTGTGTAAATATGTGCGCTATTTATTCGGTTTGGGAAATCCCACGATCTCTACAAAGCTAACTTTTATTTTGTTGGTAACATTAAAACGTTGTATAATCGTGTCTGCTTACCGTGTGAAGAACACAAAACCGCTCTGCCCTTTGAGTTTCTGGAGGCGACACAAAACCGCTCAAAGCTGCCATTTGAGAAGCAGCGAGGGAGTCTGAAATTTTAGCATAATAGCCCCACTAGCCACCGCTGTGTAACGCTTGTTTTAGCAAGCTAATTTGTTATTTAAGTGGTTTCACTCCCATGGTCCCGAACGTTACATCTTATGGCATAAATTGCACCTTGTTGTTTCCTGCCGAATTCAACCACCCCCGAAACATATTCTCGTCAAACCATTTTTCATTAAACTTGCACCATCCCATCCTGAACGTAGCACACACTGCTATATAAAATAAGGTAAAACATGCATCACCGTCACTAGCTAGCTAACTCCTGAAAATGCCGCAAGGCCTTATCTTTAATAGACTACAAATGGCTACGAAGGCTAGGTAACCAAAGGGCCCTATTTTAACGATCTGAAACGCAAGTATGAAACGCAGAACGCAAGTAGCTTTGTGGGCGGATCTCAGGCGCTGTTGCTATTATAATGGCGAGATAAATGAGTCTTGCGCCCAACGCAAATCTAAAATGGGTTGGTCTAAAGTAGCTAGGTGTGGTTTGGGCGTAACATGAAAATAACCAATCAGAGCGTCATCTCACATTCCCTTTAAGAGCAGACATGCTTGTTCCATGGCGGATTGCTATTATGATGGCGGATTTGCCTGGCGCTCGCCAGTGGGAGCTGTCTGGGATGCGGCAAAGTAATAAATGCCTGTCTTGGCCGGGTGTCGATGTTGCTGTGACCTCTCGGGCGCATCTCCTCAAGTCTGGAGAGGATTGCTGCAGCCATGGAGCGTGGGCCTCCAAACTCACCACCTGCTCCTGTTGTGCCCCTTCCTCCTCTCCCCCACTCCATCTCCGTCCACCCGCTCCACCAGGAGCACATTACGCATTTCCACTCCCGGACCCTCAAGTGTCCATTCCGTTCCGTAGTTCAACATCACGTCTCCTTAAGTCCTCTAATATTTCCTCATTTATGTCATCAACACATCCATGATTCATGGAAATGTTGTGTAAAACACAACAAGCCACAAAGAATGCTGCGACTTTTTGAGGACTGTACTGTAAAGTGCCTCCTGATCTATTCAAACACCTGAAGCGCATTTTCAGTAATATTTTCCTTAATTATGTATTATGTATGGTTTGCAAAAATGAGAATTGCTGCATCCATTTAGATGAGAGAAGCAAAGTGTACGCACGTTGTGTACACGCTACATTATAGCCAAGCATGCGCCCCTAAAATAGCATAATACACCACTGACTTTAGACTAGCGCCACTGACTTTAGACCAGGTTTTTCCTGGTCTGTGGTGGAATTGTTTTCTGAAACTGCAAAATAGCACCAGGGAACGTTTGCACCTGAACACGCCTCCTCTTTTCGCTGAACCGCCCCCGGGAGCGCAAATACATTCCCTAATTTACCGCCGTGCGTCTATGGAGGGAATAGTCCGCTGTGCGTCGGGTGCAAAATAGGAATGATACATGCGTCTGTGTACAAAGGCAATTGCGCTGGGTGCAAGATAGGGCCTTAAGACTTTTTAAGGATCTGTGGGAACCCTGTATAAAGACCTACAGTTTTACCAATATTGAGGACTGATACATACATATTCAGAGTGCGTTACTGGTTTGTATAAAATAGTCTTTTCAGAGCAGAATTTGGCAGATTTTGCTGTTGTCTCTTAAGTGGGTACTACAATGTAAAAGAGGGTGACAGTATTTGGCAGCATTTTCCTGCAGACGCTGTTGTTGAATGCACGACTCCTCCCCCTCACTTTCTCCAAAAAGACTGAGGAGTGTTTGTGTGTGTTTGTGCTGAAGGGGGGTTAGAGCTCTGATAGGAAAACAAACAAAGACACACGTAGCAGCCACACTCCTGTCTCTGGCTGCACGCCATCGGCCTCACCACAAACCACAACTTACTGCACAAGCACCCACACATACACACCTACACCCAATCAGCTCCTACCACTATATGCCACAGAGAGTCCAAATCATCTGTTGTATTGCAATACCAGATCTCTAGAGATAACCTCACAAAGCCAAATCATCTGCTATTATTGCCCTGCCACTCCTTGACATTGTGCCATTAATAAGGCCATTGTGGAGGCCACTCTCTGTTTGGACAACGTATAATAGACTCTTTGACAGATTTACTTTGCTCTCTCTCCCTATACCCCGTCCTTTTTTCTCTCTCTTGTGAATACAGCAGGCATATTCCACACTGCCGCTCATCAATAGGCGAGCTGTTTGTTTACCCATTCGTTCCGAGTTGATGGTAAATACATAGAGGTATTCCAGACCAAAGGCTGAGCAAACAGGGGTTACATAAAGGCACTGTACTGCACTGAACATGCACTGAAGAAATCCCCACACACACACACACACACACACACACACACACACACACACACACACACACACACACACACACACACACACACACACACACACACACACACACACACACACACACACACACACACACACACACACACACACACACACACACACACACACACTAATGCCCATAACCTCCCTTCAGCTCTTTTTTTTAAGCGACTGGTCTTTCCTGTTCATTCGGTCGACCGTATTTTTCTTTTATTGCTCATTCACTGTTTGAAAGTAAAGCAGGCCTGATCTCCGCCCACAGGTAGATGACTGTAATATAGGCTAGTGGAGAGGGTGGGTGGGGTCAAAGCAAGGCTGGCGTCAAGGCTGCCAGGTGTATATCAACATTGACATTCATTAGAGACCACAGGCCACAGAGTCCCTCACACCGCACTCAGTTGCTGGTTAACAGGCGCAAGATGCTGCTCTGTGGCAACACAAAGGAGACCACAGCTACTTGACATCAATGTCACCCTGCTCTCCACGCACATACAGTCTGTTCAGCCTGTTGTTCACCACAGTCACATATTATGACGCAAAACTGGCCTTCAAAGTCCAGAAAATAGTAATTTATTTATTAATTTAGTAATTTCAATATGTGTTTCTTTATTATAATTCAACCTGTCCCTATTGTTCAGTAAGGTATTGTTTTTCACATTAAAAAGCAACCACCAACAAAAATGAATATCTCAACAATTATTACAACATTATCTCGATATTTCTATGTTAAACCTGCAATAACTGAATTTCTGGCCTCTTGGGGGCAGCAGAAACAACCTGTGAATACAACACCTTCATGCAGCATCATCACCTTTTAAGATGATATGTTGAACTTGTTAGCAAACAGTTGCTTATTTACACATTCAGCAGTTACGGAGAAACATCATTCATTAAAAGTCATATCTCTGGCCACCTAATAAATGCAAGTCTAATATTTCCTCTCTTTTAGCTCTGTTTTTGTTCTCTACCAACTCCTGAGGGAAATATCTGGCTCTGCTGCTGAATGCTCCACTATTTTCACCAGTTCAAAGATAACATCTCGTTTCAAATGTTTTTATTGAAAGCATTTGTGCATAAGTCTTGATATTTATATGCAATATGGAACTGCTCCAATTCTTTCAAATATTTTACAAGCAAAGTACAGATTAAAATAGGGAAAAGAAGAGAAAGAGAAATGGGAAAAAGAAAAAGATATATACAGTGGGGGAAATAAGTATTTGACCCCTTGCTGATTTTGCAGGTTTGCCCACTTACAAAGAATGCAAAAATCTACAATTTTAATCATATGTACATTCTAACAGTGAAAGACAGAATCCCAAAGAAAATTCCAGAAAATCACATCATATGAATTTATTAAAATTGATAACCATCTGATGAGGAAAAACAAGTATTTGACCCCCTGGACAAACAGCAAGTATTCTGGCTCCTACAAGCCAGTTAGTCTTTCTTTAAGACACAGCCCCAATCCGAACCAATTATCTACATCAAATACACCTGCCTCACCTCGTTACCTGTATAAAAGACACCTGTCAACACCCAAACAACCAGCATCCAACATCACCAACATGGGCAAGACCAAAGAGCTTTCTACGGACATCAGGGACAAGATTGTTGATCTGCACAAGGCTGGGATGGGCTACAAGAGAATCGGAAAGCAACTTGGAGAGAAAAGATCAACTGTCGGTGCAGTTATCAGGAAATGGAAGAA
This sequence comes from Perca flavescens, assembly GCF_004354835.1. NCBI lineage: Eukaryota > Metazoa > Chordata > Actinopteri > Perciformes > Percidae > Perca > Perca flavescens. Next base: position 6,936,436 of record NC_041353.1, read on the forward strand.
GCACCACACCACCGCCAACCTCCCTCGGTCTGGGCCTCCACACAAGATCTTGCCTCGTGGGGTGTCCCTGATCATGTGAACGGTGAGGAATCATCCCAAAACCACAAGGGGGGAACTGATGAATCAACTGAAGGCAGCTGGGACCACAGTTACAAAAGAAACGGTTGGTAACACACTACACCGTCATGGATTGAAATCCTGCAGCGCACGCAAGGTCCCCCTGCTCAAGAAGAAACATGTACAGGCCCGCATGAAGTTCGCCATTCACCACCTGGACGACTCAGAAGAGGCCTGGAAGAAGGTGATGTGGTCAGATGAGACCAAAATAGAACTTTTTGGCCTCAACTCAACTTGTCGTGTTTGGAGGGCAAAGAACACCGAGTACAACCCAAAGAACACCATCCCCACTGTCAAGCCTGGGGTGGCAACATCATGCTTTGGGGGTGCTTTTCAGCCAAGGGGACGGGACAACTCCATCGTATTGAGGGGAGGATGGACGGGGCCATGTATCGTGGAATTCTGGACCGACATCTCCTTCCCTCAGTGAGAGAGCTGAAGATGGGTCGAGGATGGGTGTTTCAGCACGACAACGACCCTAAGCACACCGCCAAAGCAACAAAAGAGTGGCTGAAGAAGAAGCACATCAAGGTTCTGGAGTGGCCTAGCCAGTCTCCAGACCTGAATCGATTGAAAATCTTTGGAGGGAGCTTAAAATTCGAGTTGCCAGGCGACAACCTCGGAACCTGAATGATTTGGAGGCTGTCTGCAGGGAGGAGTGGGCCAACATCCCTGCCGAAATGTGCACAAACCTTGTCACCAACTATAAAAACCGTTTGACATCTGTGCTGGCCAATAATGGCTTTTCTACGAAATATTAACATGCTGTTTGTCCAGGGGGTCAAATACTTGTTTTTCCTCATCAGATGGTTATCAATTTTAATAAATTCATATGATGTGATTTTCTGGAATTTTCTTTGGGATTCTGTCTTTCACTGTTAGAATGTACATATGATTAAAATTGTAGATTTTTGCATTCTTTGTAAGTGGGCAAACCTGCAAAATCAGCAAGGGGTCAAATACTTATTTCCCCCACTGTATAACTCCCCTCTAACTACCCATTAAGTTGTGTTAAAGTGATGGTTCGGAGTAATTTCACCCTAGGCTGCTTTGCACCTTGACCTCGAGCCAAACAACCTCCCGTAAGCTTTTTTCCCCTTGTTATAACGTTGGTCGAATTAGCGTTATCAGCTGGTTAGCTTAGTGCAGGCGCTAAGGGATCCACGTTTGTATCTCGTAAATTACCCCACTAATAATGCCCGGAATGATACCAAACTTCTACAGTAGTACAAATAGTTTCTGGAATGGAAAAAAGCTTATGGTGGGTTGTTTGGCTCGAGGTTTGTTTGTCCCATCACTTTAAGTTTGTATTGTATTTTTGTTGATCTAGGGACAAAACAAAAGGTGACCTTACATTTTTTTCCAGTTTATCATTCAAGATAAACCAAATAAGTTCTAGGTGCAATGTGTCTGTTAATTCTGAAATCCAAAGTTTCACTGGAGGAACTTCATCTTTTTTTTACAGAATTACGCATACATTTTTTGCTACTATTAGTCCATTTGAGACAAAGTGTTGTCAGTTTATTAGATGCCTCAGAACATCCAAAAATAATCATTCTAAGGTCTGGCTCCAGTAAGGGTTTTAGAATATTGGCGACGATTCTGAACATTTTGGTACAAAGGCTTTCAATTTTGGGGTAAAGTGAAAAAGTGGCATCTTAGATGCGCTATAAACTGTATCAGACAGTGATTGGTATTTATAAAGCAAGTGTGAATATATTGTAAACTTTCGTCCCATGTCATTGGAAATATGTTGACCCAGCTTTTTATCCCAAGCACGCTTTTAAACCTCAGATGAAAGGGCGTTTATGTTCTGAAGAACAGTTCAACGCTAACTACTTGCTGCCGTTTGGCAGTTTGGTTAAGCTCATGTTCACCCCAAATGTGTTTTCAATGTTTTCCTAGAACCAAACTGTATGATAAAAAATTGCATGTCCTTTTATTTCAGATATCTGAATGCTGTGACTGATTTTTAATATTTAGCCATGACAACTGTGAGCCACGATGAGGATTTATTACTATAGATATAGAGGGACCATAAGCAATAATACTGAATTATCACCCAGTCTTTAGGCCACTATACTTGATTTGTGAGAGCCTTTTGTCCAATATCGTCACCAAGCAACCAGCAGCAGAAGAAAGTGCAGATCTCACATAAGCCACTGTTGCTAAAATAAATGAACAAATATGAAACACTGGAGTAGATGAGTTTGTTGAAAGCAGAGAGTACAAAACAGCACCAGCCTCTTCTGGATTTGAATTTCCAACACTGGGAGGGGTGTGTAACATGTAGTATAAGGGCATACACATTTAAGAAGTCTTAAGAGAGATGGACAACTAGATATTTGCCAATGTAATCCATATTCTCTTGTAGCTTTTAACTACAAAAACTTACAAAACTAATAATATGCCACTAGAGAAGTTTAATAAAATATACTGTATTCTGTGTGCAAACTCATTGTTAGCATTATAATTAAATACAATCGATTCAATTTTATTTATAGTATCAAAATCATAATCATAACAAGAGTTATCTCAAGACACTTTACAGATAGAGTAGGTCTAGACCACACTCTATAATATACAAAGACCCAACAATTCCAGTAATTTTAGTGCGACAGTGGCGAGGAAAAACTCCCTTTAAGGGAGAAACCTCAGACAGACCCAGGCTCTTGGTAGGCGGTGTCTGACTGTGCTGGTTGGGGGTGTGATGAACAGTGGCAATAATAGTCACAATAAAGATAAAAAAACAGTGAAATTGTAGTTCATGGCATAACAGGGCGTTGCAGTGCGTTACAGAGTGTAGCAGGGCACAGCAGAGAATAGCAGAGCATAGTAGGGCATAGCAGGGCACTGCAGAGCATAGCAGGCTGTAACAGGGCATAGCAGGGCACGCAGCAGGACCACGGCGACAGCTGCAACCATGATTTAGGTGCCACCCTAATCCAAGCTAATTATAAAGCTACAGTGGGAGCAGGTTTAACATGACTCACCTTGCACTGAGTACATAATTACATCTGCTTTTATTTACATATTCTCTGTTAACTTCAAACACACATTGGCAGCGACTGCTGACTGATGACAGCCTGGAGGGTCACAGAGTTAAATGGATGGATGGTGGCAGAGTACAGCAAGTTATAGGTGGGTGTGGGGGGTTCTCTACTTTGGCAAGTGGTCAGCATTGTACCGAAAAGAGACAATTATGACCAGTTAGGCCGTTTCAGAGCCTAATGAGGGGCCACGGTTAGAAGTGTCTGGACAAGAGGTAGTCAACACACACAACACTTTTGTCTGCACACAAACCACACTTGTGTGTACAGTATGTGCCAGGACACACATGACGAAACAACAGGACCCTGGTATATATTTGGGCGAACAAAATGACAGATTGTACCAGGACACACTTTTTTAAACCCACCACAGCCATAAACACAGGCACAGTCAGCATGCACTAAAGAATACCGCAGACACACACGGAAACATCATTTTAGGAACTTCATCACGTCCTTTAAACACACACACACACACACACACACACACACACACACACACCCCAACTCCTGTAACAAAACAAAAGCTTCCCATTAGTAATAACCTTGCTACAGAATAGTGAGGCCAGCTGCAGGGTTCTTCATTCTGCTTGATTACTGTCTGAACAAACCTGTCCAATCAGTCCCATTCAGGGTGCCAGCACTCACGGGAGAACTCTGACCTGACTGACCTCTGCCAAGGGGCTGGACTCTCAGCCTTGACCTTAGGTGTGGAAGCTTATTGTCGGACACGCCGGCCCCAGCACTCTCACAAAGGCTTGGATGCCAGAAATTAGGCACTTGAGGGAAACTGGAGAACTCCTGGCTAAACTCCTGTTTTCAAAAAAGCCAATTCTAAAAAAAATCAAGTGCAGTAATTAAGGGGAATTTTTTAGAGTTGAGAGGAGTGTTGGTAAATGTGTTGGGTGTTTGTTTCCCCTCCGCATGATCTATTGTGATGGCAGGCAGAGATAGATTCAGCCTTATTGAGATGGAAAACCCTCGATTTTAAACAGTAAAGTATAACACAAAAATCTCCCCAGCTGCTTCATTACAAAGCACCTTGTTTGACTTGTGCAGAGCCTCCAGTGGAGTCTTGATGAGCCAATAGATAGGATCTTTAATTAGATAGGGACTATGTGTGGCATGTACAGTGGAGGTCAAGAAAGAAATGTGGTGTTACTCCACCTGCCAGGACTCAACACTGGAAGTACAGTAGAAAGTCTTAAGTACTGCAACCTCATGTGGAGGCTTTCATATAATTAGCTTGGTTTTATTGGCTAACTGTCATCTGCAACGCAGCAAGATCTGGGTTTAAGAGTGTAAGATAGGCTTAGGTTAATAGGTTTACTAATGGGTTTAGTCTGCCAAAGATCTGTAAATTGTTCATTTGTTGTTGTTAAATCTTGTTGACTGCACGGATAAGGGCAGAGGTGAGAATTTAAACCATTCAAACTACAGCTCTACAATGAGCCAATCGATAACATTAGTAAACGTGTAAAATGGAAAATGACAGCAAAATAGGGTCTGGTTTGAAAATGGCCAGTTTTTTTTAAAGGCATAAAATAATAATATTATAATAAACTCACAGTCCTCAAAGTTGGAGTGCCCTTTGTTGCTTTTTGGCTGACGAGGTGTGGCATCCTGCAGTTTGGAAAGTATGTTCAGCACCTTTGTTTTCCTCTCCTCCATCCTTCTCTCCTTCTCTTCAAGTTTTTGGTCGAGACTCCCGGGCCTCCTCCCTCCAGCTGAGGACTCGACTTCTTTCCATTCCGGATAAATGGCCTCCTCCTCTGTGGGGGCTCCTTTATCTGTGTTGGAACCTGGAGCAGAGAGATATAATACAAAATAGATTTTTTTCCACTTTTTCACTTAATACAGGGGTTAACTTTTTTGGTTTGGTAAATACAGTATAAACACTGTAATCACCACAGTCCTGAACAAGAAAAAACACATGGTCGTCTACGTGGAAGGAGCTATTTTGTAAAAAAGGCACTAAAACCCATTTCAGGTCCTTTAATGAACACTAATTCTCATCACATTGTTCTCCTAAATGCCACAGTCACACCTCCCTTTAAGAGTCTCACTAAGGAACGGACACTCTCCCCGAAACTTACACAGCCGTCCATTTTGTCACTGACCAGCCAATTAAGAGTCCCATTATCTCGGAATATAAAGTGCACAGAATACACTTGTCGTAGCAGCGCAGAGACAAAGAGCACCATCAATGCAGACTTGGGTATAACGAGGGCTCAGATTGTCTTTGGCTATACTTACCATTAAAGTTTCGGAATCTTTTCTTCATGCTACTTTTTGCAAACGTGAGTGTTACTTGTGTTAGTGAATGAGCAATAATTAAAATGTGATACATTTGGAGATGGTTCCATTCATTAGGAGGAGAGAGCTTGACCAGTCGAGTAGCTGACAGGCAGCAGATTCATCAAGGCTTCCAAACATGGTGGCGCGGATTCATTCGTCCCGTCAGTGAGCGTACAGAGGTCAGCAGCCCAGATTGATGGCGCCATGTCTCATTTGACAGGCCGTCTTCCACCACACTGCACACAATCACATGCTCCCATCAGCCTCCATGTCCTCCTGAAGCCTCAATGTCACCACAACAGACGACAGGATGAGAAATCTATTCATCTTTAGAGCGCAGAATTAATAATTTCTTGTATTTTTTTCTCATATGCAACATAAAGCAAATGTCTGGGTTGTCTACAGTGACTTGACGATGAATGTGATGTGAAGATAATAGTTTTCAAAAACCTTTTCTTCAAATGCATCATAAATAACATTAAAAGGAAACCTGCAATTTTTTTTTTTTTTTTTTCCTTTTCCTTTAATGATGATCGGTTATTTAATTTAACAACTAATCAAAGAATTGTTCTATACAATATACAAGTATAAAATCATCACAGACCAATGGACCGTGGCCCTGGGAGTTTAATGCACAGCAACTTAAGAAAACATGTAAATCATGAGGAAGGTCGAACAGACTGAAACTATTCCATCAGTAAGCGTGACAGTGTGCAGGAGTTTTCTTATTTTTATTCAAGATATATGCAACTATAGCATGTTTAGCAGTTTTTGGTGTACTCGGAAAACATTTTGTAACTTTTTGCGCAACTTGTAGCATTGATGTATTTGTTCGGGTTTCCTATATTAGTAAAGATGTCTTCATACAAAGGTGAAATCTACAAATTGCTTGTTTTGTCTGATCAAAAGAATATCAATAGATTCAATATGCAGGGATTTTAGACAGAACAAATCCTTACATTTCGGAGGTTGTTAAATAAAATGTTTGTTTTTTCCTTTATAAAATTACCCTATTGATTAATTATTAAGTGTAACATTTCTTGATACAATAGGTTAAGTCACTAAATATTTCAGCATTGGTTAAAATCCATAAGTCCTGTTATGTACAATCTTTAAAGCAGGGTGAAATCTTATCTAAAATTATTCAGGATTTGGTTTCATCCTTTTAAAACCCTCCTATCCTAACCTCCAACATGGCCTAATCCATGAATGCACAGCAGTCATTACTGGTCAGTTCAAGCTGGAAACAAGAGCCCATCTAAAACACACAGAGCAGGTTACCATACCAACCACAGCATCTGAACATAGCAGATAGCTGGATTTGGCTGTGAGTGGTCGAGTCAAATCCCCTAGCTGATCTCGAAAAGGCCACTGAAGACAATAAACACACACACACACACACACACACACACACACACACACACACACACACACACACGCACGCCGCCCACCCTCCATTCGACTCTCTCCAGCACACACACTGCCTGGCCTTTACCATCCAGCGCACCAGGCAGAGGCAAGAAGGTTGGACTTGTATCTCTTTCTTTGCATGTTTGAAAAAGGGATGAGCATCAGCAAGACAATCAGTGTGCCAAGGCTATTCACTGATGCCACCCAGAGCCTTCACTCCTCTATCTGCTGAAATAATGGCAGAATAGAAGCAGGGTGGAGTAAAAAAGAAATGGCAATTTATTATTCATGGGGAGGGGATTTTCCTTTCAGGGCTCCTTTATCGAAGCCTTTCCCAACACGTCACCCTCTCTATCAGCCCTGACAAGTGCCAATCAAAGGGCTTGAGACCATGTTTTTAGGGAAACGCTGGAGGATTTCGAAGACAATAGCCAATGAGTCCACAGTGGCGGTGGCTTAGAGACAATGGTGACATGGCTACACTGTCAGTGTGTGGTCCTCTGGGGGGAAACGATCCTTGCTTAGTACACGACTAATCTCTGCTTGCGCCATCTCTGTCTTTCTGGAGGCTAATCTGTCCCGTAGCTTCCTCAGCTTTCTGGAACAATCCTCCAAGGTCAGTTCAGATTAGTGCTCTTTGTGGCCCCGCACATCGCTACATTCATTTGGATGCTAACATCTTTAGTAGCAGCTGAATGTTAAACACTGGAGTGAACGCAGAGTGACCGGGGCAGCGGGGAAACAGTCATGAAACAATTATGAGGGGAGGGATTATTCTACCTATGAATTCCTGATGAGCAGAAATGGACAAAGGTCTTAACATGAGCCTCACTGGGGAGCAGGAGCATCTTATCCCAGCTGATTTCTGTCTTCACTTTAATCTCAGAATTGCTTAACCATTGTTGATTGATCCAAAGACAGGTGGGCAATTCATGGCTACTGAATGGGAATCAGAAAAATTGTTTACTATTACATTTAAAAAGATTATTAATTATTATTAGTTGAAGGGTCATTATTCTATACACTCATTACACTATTCACACTTTAAATTGCATAATGTCTTATCAAGCTGCGAAAAATATACTTGGCTTTATAGCAACTTTTTCCACTATGCTCACCAACTAGTCGTTACCTTTGTCTGTTGTCTGGTGCTGGACAGGTATGTCATATCTGAAGATAAAAACAGCTGTCTGCTGCTAGAAGCAAGGTTGTTAAGCGAGACTGAGTTAAAAGTTCAACTGCTGGCCATAAAACCAAAACTGTAAGCAGAAAGACACTAAAAAGAGGGCTGTGGGGAACTTATAAGCACTATGAGCAACCCCTTACACATTACTGTACATAATACATAATCTTCTGATCCATTGGTGATATAAACATTTTGATTAAAGCAGCTTTACATTTTCTATCATTTATGTAAAAAAAAGAAAAATGTTTGGCATTTTTGCTTGATAAATAACTTAAATGATTCATTGAATTCATAAACAATTCAACACAAATACTATATTTTTTCAACCTTACTTCCCTAAAGTGTTAATCAACTAATCCAGATGCAAATGGTGTCTCAAGCCCATTTTCTCAACTGTCTCATATACATTGAGTCATAATAGGGTCATTCCCTCCATTACTCGGACTCCAGGGTAACCAGATCTCACCTATCCACACAAAGACATGCCACACACTGGGCATCTTTTAGAGACTGCGTGACCTGAGGCGTGACCCCTCCACGCCCTGCTGATGACCCCCCTCCCTTTCCTTCTCCTCCAGAGTGTGACCATGCCTTTGGCCTCCAAAAGGTCAAAGCACACAAGCCATCACTAAGATCCTCTGGGTGACATCTTTTTTCACGAATTGAGTTTGCCTAATTGTAATAGGGTAGTTAAACAGGGAAAGCCTTGTCGTAAAATGTGTAAGGAGTTAAAGAAAAGCTGCATTTTAAAGCCGAAGGGAATTCCAGACACTGTGTACTATGACAATGAATGTACATTGTATACATTTAACAAGCTGATAAATCATGTATTTTTAAATCTTAAAACTTATTCCTGGTGACACAAGAAATCAAGTAACATATTGCACAGTGGAGTCAACAATTGTCTATATAAAAGTCAGTATGTTCCAAGGCCCTAGACCAACTAAAGGCTGATTTATACTTCTGTGTAAAATCTACGACGTTGCTACGCACATAGGTACGTGAAGACACAAACCTACGCCGGACCCTACGCCGTAGCCTGAAGTGCACCTCTCAAAAAATTTAACTACCATATTTTTCGGACTATAAGTCGCTCCGGAGTATAAGTCGCATCAGTCAAAAAATGCGTCATGAAGAGAAAAAAAACATATATAAGTCGCACCGGACTATAAGTCGCATTTATTTAGATTATAAATACAAGTGTTATTCAACTACACAATAGCACACAGAACAATACGCTGAATACGGTAGGTGTCCGGTATGTTAACGTAACACATTAACAGTTATTGAACTATACAATAGCACACAGAACAACTAGCTACCAGGGCGTGGAGCATGGAGGTATTAAAAGGCGTGGAGACGTAACTGCACCCTGAACGAGCCCCTCCAGACTCGTTCCTCCAGCTCTGGCCGTCTTGCTTTCAGCCCGCGATTAGCCGATTAGCTTTCTTTGTTTTCTTCATTGCAGTAAGAGTCACCTTTTCGCCAGTCTCCCTCATAAGTTTCTCCCTCATTTCAAACTCTCTTTCTGCTGCTCTATTACCGTTTTCGGCTGCATATTTTACTACCTGCAGTTTGTTATCTCTTTTCTTTCTCAGTTGTCTTTAGGAGGAGCGTTCTAGTTGTCACAAGCCCAGAGCGCCCTCTCGCGGCTGTAGACGGCAATGTTTTCAGTATAAATTAACATGTAAAAACATGTTAAATTATATATATTTTGATATATAAGTCGCACCTGACTATAAGTCGCAGGATCAGCCAAAGTAGGAAAAAAAGTGCGACTTATAGTCCGGAAAATACGGTACACATCGTAGCAACGCACGTCGCTCGGCTGTGGCTTGGGAGCCTTTCATTTCCCCCAACTCATTACCTGGTTCTCCTTCTCCATAAACAACATGAAATCAATGAGAGAGTTACCTTTTCCTGCTTAAGATTTCACACTGTGGTCAGAAAGCAGAGGGGAGACACTATGTTTCGCTCACTATGACTCATTCATTATTGAGTTTGCCTTTTCACTAAAAGAGTACTTTTGCACCTCCATTAAGATTAGGGACTTGGTATCATGGAGCAGGTGGGCAGAGATATCCTGATTCTTAGTCCCTACTATGGCTTACACAAGGATGGATCCAGCAATTCCCATAATGCAACTCAAAAGCATGTCCTTTGCCTGGTAAAAGTATTTTAAACTTCACACCCCCGGTTTAAAACTGAGGCAGTTTAAAAACTATTAGTTTCCAAGTCAAAGCAGAGATAACCCTAATGACATGATTAGGGGTTATTTTCTCAGACTTTATAAAGCTATTCCAGATCCTCAAGGGAAAAAAACGTTGTAGGAGCTCACCTTTCAGCAGACCTGGAAACTAATTTCCTGTGATGCAATGTTTCAATCACTCCTTATGCTTATCAGCAGGAAGATGCTTAATGGGGGCTGCGCTTGCTCAGGAGGTAGAGCTGTCGGAAGGTCAATGGTTTCCTGCAGTCTACATGTTGAAGTGTCCTTGGGCAATATACTGAACCCCAAATTGTGAATGTGTGTGAATGTTTATCTGATGAGCAGTTGGCACCTTGTATGGTAGCCTCGGCCACCAGTGTATGAATGTGTGTGAATGGTGCCTGTAATGTGTAAAGTGGTAGAAAAGCTCTATATAAATGCAGTCCATTTACCATTCCATTAAGTTGTTTACATAATTGTACTTAAATGCAACGTCTTAAATGCTATGTTTGAGTTCAAAGGTTTGACCTCTAATCTCTAATGGGTTCTGTGTGCGAAGTATCTTCCAAACAGGTAAAGGTGTTCATAGCTGTGGTGAGAAAAGCCTGCTGTCGTAGAGAGGGGCGAGACGTGATAAACCATACAAATGTAGATAACTGTACACACACCTTCGGAGAGTCTCTCTTTAAAGGAAATAAAGTGGTGCACTCGGTCGTACACATGAAAACTGTCGGAAGGTTCTGTGTGAACAAAGAAAAAAAGAGAGCTTGAGGGGAAGTTTCAAATCCTGCCTACTTTCTTACATCTACACACACCTGGTCAATTGCTGCATAAAGTGGGCATGCATGTTGGATTGTCAGTTTTTAAAATCTACAAAAATTGACAGATGCAGCACCCCAATGACACCTTAAATCAGGATAATCCCAAAACGATTATTATTCCTGCAAGTTTTGTGAAAACTGATGTCAAAATGTTTCGATAAATGGATTGTCACAACACAGCCTGATCTATAGTTCCACCCTCCTCTTCTCCTGAATGTATTTCAACAAAAACACCACAAACAATGAGAGGTAGATTTACTAACACTAGCGCAGTTTACGCTGTGTCTGTTTATGCAAGTTCGGTAATAGCTATGCTATTCATCCTCATTTTGCGTAGTATTTATCAAACCTGACACCCATCAGGCAATCAGCGCATACTCCGCCCTCTAGAATAATTAGTGCGCCTCTAAAAGAGCAAAGAATGGGCCCGCATGTATCTATCATGGATCTTCCTATGGGAAAAAGAAAGTGCAAGATTAATTTAGTGACGATGAAATTGACCTATTAGTGCATGAAGTAACAACAAACCTGAACACATTACAGGGCAGAAATTCCACACCCTCGGAAAAAAAATTAGATTTGGATTGCCATAACAAAATCAACTCTTTATCATCTACACGGAGAGAATTGGAGGACGGAAAAAAAACGGTGGCAAGGCATAAAGCGCAGAGAAAGTAGCATACAACCGGGCATAATCGAGGAGAACCGGTTCAGGTCCACCAGAAATAGACACATTATCTACTATTGAAGAGGTGGTGCAGCAAACACTCGTTGCTGAACAGGTGGAACGGCATAGATACTGCTGAGATCTCTGTAGAGAATGAAGGTATGTGTGGTCTGTTATGATACTGTTGTGTTGGCTTTATGTATGTATACATATGTTTATATCATGTATATGTCAACCCAACCGTTGGGGTTAAGTCAAAAATGGAACAGACATGGAGGCGTTTTTTTAATTTAGTTTTTAGTCTGCTGCCATTGAATAAGGTAAATGTTTACATACAGGAAAACGTGCTTCCTGGTTTAGACCTGTTTTTAAGAGGCAGAGAATTTCCCCCGCAGAACAGAGGCACACTCTTACTGGCAGTCTTTGTAAATACCGCAGAATATATAATTAGGTACATTTTATGTGTATCCTCTCACCTTTTTGGGTGGAACTCCCACTTTCCCCATGACCCTCCCACAAATGCATATTGAAAGCGCAACTTGTCTCTCCTCTCTCATGTGGCAGGCAATCTGCAATTTTACCCAAGTGCGCCCTGTTTGTAAATAGCCCGCATCGGTTAAGTCAGTCTTTGCAAACAATTAACGCCTGGAAACAGGCACAAACACCTTGATAAATCTAGCCCTGAGTGACAAAATAATTAATCTTAGCAGCCTTGGCATTTGACATCATACATGTTGGAATAGAAAGACATATGGCTGTGCCTTTGGTCTAAACGGTTAGCTGCAGCTTGGACCTCAGACATATCAATCTCTGATATGATGGATGCATTTGTTACATCCTCTAGGAATACAGCATACCATGGACCATTAGTGCATGGAACAATGACTGATACTGGTACGAGTGAGTCACCGGCGAGAATAAAACAGATGAAGATGGGAGGAAAAAGAGCCAGCTATAAGTTCAAGGGCGGCTCTGCAGTTCCATGTGATGACAATACCTCGGCAGACCTTTTCCTGTCTTTGGCTGCCAGCTTTCCAGTGTTTGTGGTCCGTAGCGTAAGCGCTGCCTCAGAACCATCCCTCATGAATGTACACAAGCCGGCCACACAGGTGAAGGTGATACTGCGAGCCAGCTGGCCCTAGTAAGGATTAGCGGGCTTAAGTGTACCGGAGGCAAGGGAACGCCAAACAGTGCTGACAGTGAGGAGACAATGGCTCATCATAAAGCAGAGCTGACAGGGACTGAGTGGGCTTTTACCAGATCAGACACTAATGGTGAAGGCTCTTGTATTGATTAACTATTGTTGTTATAGGCTCTTAAAAGGGAGCACAGTTTAAACAGAGATTTGATATGTCATAGCAGCACACACAGATCGGGAGAAATAATTATTTTCTGGGTAGATTTAAGGGATACAGTACCGTGATTGGACTCACAGGGAGAATTGGTGGATCTGAACATGTTGCATGATGGACTCAGGTCTATGATCCATGAAGATGGTGACCCAGAACCTCCTTCAGACTGATCCTGCAAGGAAACAGAAGACATGATAACCAAACTTGGCCTGTTATTAGTTGCAAAGCCAATACATTTTTATATTTACTTCCTCTCAGGAATTTGGACAGGTATCAATCTTCTAATTTGCAAGAAAGAATAAGCATAACATGTCTAACTATTCCTTTTAAACATTGGGGGGTATCACTAAAAGAAAATAAAAAATATTCCTAACTCTAACCCTCTTCCCAACATCAAACATACCACTGCTATATCAGTTTATCTTCCTCTGAAATAATCCAGTGTCTGGATACTTGGTTTAGTGAGGTGCATTATGCTAATGTTCGTATGAATCGTGCTCTGAGCACTCCAGCTCATCATTGTGGTTCGGCATAATTGCAGGGGGCTTATGAGTCTCATTCATGCTTTTCAGGGGCCCTCTGTCATTCCTCATAAAGGGGAGATTAATCGTAGATCACGTGGAGCACCTGCGTCCATTCCACTGCAGCCCAGCATGCACAAGCCCTATTTACCCCCCCTGACCCCTTACCCCTGTCTGATCCTAGTGGTGGTGCATCCTCTAAAAGAATCCCACCGTGTCGGCCCTTTAGCCGACCGTACCCCCCTGCGACAGAGCAATGAGCTGGTGTAAAAGCCTGCCTGCTCCTGTACTGTCACGCCTCCCCCCTCCTGCAGCCCGTGACTGATTAACCACACACCTGCTGCACGCCGCGTGCCCTCCGTTATATTGTGTCTCAATTATCAACAATTTGGCTCGTCTTACTGGAATGACAGTTATAAATGAATGCGAGTTCAAGTTTGTAAAAGGGGCTCTTTGTGTGTGAGGGTGACTGTGTGAACCAGGTTTGGGGTTATTGTCTGATAGGAGCTGATTCTTGGAAGGTCTAGTGTTTGCTCACTGCTTTTGGAGGAAATCTGATAGAAGAACGGAGGAGGGGGGTAGAGAGTGAAAAGCGGTTTCACAAGTGGCAGCGGCACTCACCGATTTGTTTTCCTGGACTTTCCCTGCAGAGTCACACCTTTCGGAGATGCTGCCAGCTGTGAGGGGCCTCAAAACACCTGACAAAACCACACAGGACACAGCATCAAGCTAAAGGGAGAGAAAGCAATTGTGTATTTGCAGGCGTGTGTGTACGTGCATGTGTGTGTACATAAGCGTTAGCCTCCGGCGCACACTTACATGCACTTCTCTTTTGTACTTGTGTGTGCACAGATATGAGTAATGTAGTGTATTAGTTCCAATTATGGCTCTTAACCTCTGAGCTAATAATGGCAAAAAGTAGAGCAACAAAACCCTGGAGGAGCACCTGTCTACAGAAGCGTGCCAGGTGCAAACATTGTTCTGGAGACACAGAGAGACAAAAGACAAGCTTCCAGCAAACTCAGACAGATTTTGTCTTGTTGTAAACATTGGTGGCACAGAAGCATGAATACCCAAAACAAAGGGACCGTGGTTATTATTTGTCTCTTTTGCTGATTAAGAGTCGGTTCATCTACGTTACAAAAACCTAACTCTGATGAAATCTAGCTATGGAAATACATTTAGTTTTAATTGTTCAGGTCTGGAGATATTTTCCTCTGATATTTCTGCAGCCATGCCAATACAATGGAGCTCAATGGAATTTCAATGGTGTTGCTCATAATATAAAAAAATAAGAAGTAGAAAGTGGTGCCAATTAAAACTGTTCACAGTGAGGTCTGCGTACTATCCAGAGTAAATGGACGGTCACATAAAGTCTGGGGTTTTCTTAAAACAAATTAGAGACGGGAAAGACGCAATGAATCATACAAAAAGGTGCACAGTTGAATCATACAAAATGATGCATTGGTTTCGGGCAATTATATCTCAAAGGCATTCATGGTGTTGCACTTGTTTGTAGTACATAAAAAAGTAGTCTCGCATTGCCAGACCTACCTCCGCAGCGCTGCGGAAGAGGGTCTGGCTAGTCCACACAGCAGTCCAGGATGGAAGAAAAACGTGATCTGGTTTATTGGTATTTCTTTAAACCAATCACAATCGTCCTAAGCTCCTCACTGAGCCACGGTGCCGCTGCAAAATAGTAGGAACTTGTTTTGGTGGAACATGTGTACGTTCAAAAGATCGTTCAAGAGAAAACTCAGATTGGACCCATTTACCCTGCAGAGATCTGAGGAGCAGTTAACCATAGTCCTCATAAATCGACCGGAGTTTAAAATTCCAACACAAAGAAAGCGGAAGGTAACGGACATCGGCCGAAAAGACATGCATCCGGTGGAATTTCCTGCGGCACCGGAGCAACCCCCGAAGTGGAAAATCGTGGATATGGACTTATACAAAAGTGACAGAAGTAGCTGTGTGAAGAATAATAAATAAGGGAGCTTGAGATAAAATGGTCAAATTCTTCTAACTTAATCACCCGAACACACCTGGCCAACAATTACAATTGTTGGTTTGATGTTGAAAAGGTGTGGTGCTGTTCAGCAATCTGACAAAACACACAAAATAAGGGTTTCTCCATTTCAAAACACAGTGCATCACTGTTTCTATTGGCCAACCATAAAACATGTGCAGTTCATAGTTGAAGAAAGATGAACTCTGAACTGTGAGATAGCACCAAAACAGAATTCTATTCTGATTCTAAGTGTCTCCAGGTATCTTAGTCGGACTTTCCCGGTTAATGATCCACTCCAGCGGTTTGATCTTTATTAATATGGCACATACTGATATCCCTATAAACCTTGCCTCTGAGCTGCCACACCTTCGGAGAAAAGCAGTTAAGAGCTCGCAGCGGCATGCCTGGGAGCAGATGAGAGGCGGTATCATAGCTCGTTAAAAGAAAAGCTGCTTGCCGCCATAAAGGCATCACTTACTCTCAAGGCCGCCCGCGGACCGAGAAAACACACCTACAGTGTTATGTTTTCCCCACACTGTCTGGTCACGCATGTTTTCACCACACACACACACACACACACACACACACACACACACACACACACACACACACACACCCCTGTCTGCCTGCTCACTGTTAAAGTGACGGTTTTTTGCTTATCAGACAATCTTATTCAAACTGTCAGAAAGATTTATCAGTGCAGGAGGTTTACACACAGTTAACTGAGATTACTTGCTGGTCACAATTGGCTTTATAAAACACTCAAACACACAATCACAAATAAACCACAGATGCTTTGGATACTTTTTGACTAAAAAAAGAAGTTTCAGTAACTAGAAAGGAAACCTGATGCTGACTCAAAGTGTGAACTTCCTCTTTTGGCTCCTTGCAGTAACAAGCTGCCTGTATCAAATGTATTTGTATGTTTTGCTGGTTTATGTTTAATCCTGGCCTTAAACTGTGTGCATGTTCTTTTCCCTCAAATGTCCATGTCACTTCCTCTCATTTTATTTTTAAGTCTTTGGGCCCTATTTTGCACTCAGCGCAATTGCCTTTGTACACAGACGCACGTATCATTCCTATTTTGCACACGACGCACAGCGGACTATTCCCTCCACAGACGCACGTCGGTAAATTAGGGAATGTATTTGCGCTCCCGGGGGCGGTTCAGCGAAAAGAGGAGGCGTGTTCAGGAGCAAACGTTCCCTGGTGCTATTTTGCAGTTTCAGAAAACAATTCCGCCACTGACCAGGAAAAACCTGGTCTAAAGTCAGTGGCGTTAGTCTAAAGTTAGTGGCGCTAGTCTAAAGTCAGTAGCGCGTTATTCAGATTCTATTTTAGGGGCGCATGCTTGGCCATAATGTAGCGTGTGCCAAGACGGGCATTTGTTACTTTGCCGCATCCTGAACAGCTCCCGCTGGCGTGCGGCAGGTAAATCCGCCGTCATAACAGCAATCCGCCATGGAACAAGCGCGCCTGCTCTTAAAGGGAATGTGAGATGACGCTCTGATTGGTTTATTACACGTTACGCCCAAACCACACCTAGCTACTTTAGACCAACCCATTTTAGATTTGCGTCAGGCGCAAGAGTCAAACCACAAAGCTACTTGCGTTTCAGATCGTTAAAATAGGGCCCTTTAAATTTATGAGCAAACACTTTGTCTTACTGAGAAAATGGATATTGGTTCTTCATGGAGAAGTTTGGTTTTATCATAATAGTTGTTAAATGTGAAATTTCATTAGGGTGCATTTAATGCTACATTTAGTCCTTTATCATGTTTACAGAAAAAAAATGGGCTTTCATTTATACATCATTATATATTGCTCTAAATCTGCATCTTTTTCATGAAGCACTATACCTGCTGAAGTCAATCCTGGATCATGCTGCATCCTGAGAACGGACCAGTCCTGCACCGGCGAGAGCTCCTCTTCCTGACTGAAGGGACTCAGCAGGATCTCGGGCTCCGGTCGGTCCAGGAGGAGCAGCTGGACCCGGGACAGGGAGCCCAGATTCCCGGAGTCACAGCCCACCGTCAGCACTGCCAGGCCAGGAGACAGCTCTGCAGGGGGAGAAAACAAAGTCTGAAATACTAGAAAAATATCCTGCGGCGCTGCAGCAACTTCTGTCAGACGGGTTTGCTTTTATGTAGAGGAATCATTTGGAAATTTAAATAGACCACTGATGAATATGCAATGCAGCTGCTAACAATAAGCAGACACAGTTATTGCATCTTGCATTTAGACATAAACTCCATCCACGCAATTTCTGCTTCTTATCCGGGGCCGCGTCGCCATGGCAGCAGGCTAGGCAAGGTAGTCTAGACATCCCTCTCCCGAGCAATGTTTTCCAGCTCCTCCTGGGGGATCCCTAGGCGTTCTAAAGCCATATAAGATATATAAACTCCCAATATAAACTTTGGGTCTACCCCTACCAGTTGGATGTGCCTGGAAAACCTCCCATCTGATCACATGCCTGAATCACCTCAACTGGCATCTTCTCTCTTCTTCGATCTCGGTCCAGATGTCTGAACCGTGAAGCCCAGCCACCCTTCTCAGCTCACCAAAGTTATTGTAAAACATCCCGAGGAGAGCATGAATGTGTGTACCAAATATCATGGCAATCTATCTAAAAGTTGTTGAGATATTTCAGTTCGAAGTGGACCGACCGACCAAATGACAAACAGACATTGCAATCCCTAGAGCCATGCTACAAGCATGGTTAAAAAGGTGACTGAAAATAAAGTACTTGAAACAATTGTCAAAATATAAGATTAGAACATCCTGTAAAATTTACAACTGTTGACCTTTTGAAAATAATAACCCACAATTAGCTGGAATGACTTGTTGAACTGGATCATGAAATTACTGTAAATTACACTGCTTACTCGCCACACAACCCCGACCCCCCCACCCCAGAACACCCCCCTCAGGCTCCAAAGTTCTCATCGTCACACCCAATTAAAAGCATATCAGTGACAGTGTGGCTCGGTGCCTATGCAAATCCCACGCTGGCCGAGTGTGGAGCTGCCATTCCACTCCGAGGGGATTTCACACAACCTGCCCCCCCACACACACACACACACACACACACACACACTCACACTCACACTCTCTCTTTCCCAGCAACATCTCAAAAAGCTGTCAGAAATCCCTTTACATTATAATAGCTTCCACAGACAAAAAGTTTTCCGTTTGTCTAAATTGTTACGCAACGTGTCCACTCTCCCTCCCACACACAAACTCCTGTAAAGTGTTTTCAGTTGGGAAGTCACACGTGTCTGTAGGTGTGCTGACACTAGGTAAAGTAACCCCTCAGGGTAGAAAAAATGAACTGTTGCTAATAAATTAAGGAGTCGTTGAGAGGAAATCCCTGGGATAACTCTGGGTGTAACATAATGTGGTGGGACACACTTTCAGTTAGGCTGGGTATTAGTCCATCATTAGCCAAAAGTAGCTACAAGATTGAAAGACACTCAGCAAACACAGTGGCAGATAAATGATTAATCTTGTAATTAAAGTGTTGGACACACTGGTTACCACCCACTTAGAATCAGAAGAATGGAACACACACTTATAATTCAAATGCTTTATACTTTGGCACGATGAAGTTTGAGAGAAGGGCAACTATTTTAAAACTTGTGAGTTAAATAACCAGAATTTATACAGTAAACTTTTAACAGGATGCTCATGTGCACCAGAGCTGTGCAATTCAAGTCAGGTCTCATATCCTTATAACCAAAATATCAAAAGTCAAATGCAAATTTTTGGCTGAATGCTGAACATTTCAGCGACTCAGCATTTGTGTCAAACTGCCTCTTCGGCAGCGGTCTGAGTAGACTCACTTTCAACTCTGATCACAAGGGTCATCAACTGAGATGTGCAAGGTAGAATATAATCCTCTGCTGCTCGTCTCGATCATAACTGGTGAAGCATCATGTTGCTGCCAGTATTCTGTCACATTTTGGGTCATTTTGGATCGGGCCTATATGACCTGGGGTCTCTTTCAGTCACTTAGGTCTCTTTTTTTAGACAATAAATGTATGTTTGGATATATTTTCCTTAGATCTGTTTGCTCAACTGAGCAATTAAACACATTTGCTGTATGTCAGCCATATGTCAGCTAGTCAGGAAGATGAATGTTTCTAGAGACAAATAGAAGCTTCTTGCATGCATAAATGTGTTGCCTATGTATCTGTATGTCTTTTTTTAGCCACTCTGTTATTTATTATTGCTCTGTGTGCACTTCAGCAGCTTATACTTTCACCTTTTGCAAGCAAAAACAGGGCCTGGGTTGCCAACATACAATTGAAGATAAAATATTCTTCTTAGTTCTGCCACTTTGTGATTGAGCCTGATAACATATCTTTATCTTTCATTAAAAATCCTGCTCAGTAGAGCTTTAAATCAGTCACATTCTATACAAATGTAAATTGTGCTTCTTGACAGTCTGGAGCATTAGCTCACATTTGGCAGAGCTTTCGGCTTGAGCCTCGACTTGATTTTATCACGCTGTGGTTGCTATGGCAGTGGTCACCCTGATCCTTCCACATCCTCGGGGCAAAGGTCTTCAGGGTCAGAAGAAGGTTTGGGGTCAAGCCAGCAGGTTAAACACCTTGTCGGGGATTAGCGGGCTATGAGGGAGGTGGAGGAAGTCTTCATTGGCTAATGTCTCTCTCAGCAGCTCACTGAACCACCTCCAGGACACACACACACACACACACACACACACACACACACACACACACACACACACACACACACACACACACACACACACACACACACACACACACACACACACACACACACACACACAATCTATCGCAGGCATGCACACACACATTTACTCTGCCTTTGTTGGCCAACATGGGCTGACACAAAGACCTGACACAGTGAGCGCTCAGATAAGCCCATCGCCGTCTGTAATAAGGTAGAAGTCACGGAGGAAGGACAGCATGTCTAATTGAGACATTACTGGGAGCCACAAAAAGATGGAAACAACATAAAAAAACATTAAGTACAGTGCTCAAGCCAAATATGTAATATGTATTTAAACAAAATTAATAGCACATTAATAATGTTAATCTAATAATGAAAATCAGTCTGAAAATCAGGTTTGATAATCAATTAATCGTGTAAGTCATTCATCAGGCAAGAATTCCTGATCAATGAATGAATTCATTTGCTGGTTTTCTATGGTTTATATAATTGTAAATGTACGTAATACCTTTCACTTTGGGACTGTGGGGCCGACAAAACAAGTAATTTTAAGATGTTGCCTCTAGGGCTCTTTCAAATGGATTTATTTTCAAAATTTTACAGACAAAACACTTGATAAAATTATGGAAAACAAGAGTCTACAGTCATGCTAACAGCTCTGTGAGATGCTTTGAGCTAAATGCTATAATATGAGCATGCTCTCAATGACAATGCCAACATTCTGATGTTTGGCAGGTATAATGTTTACCATGAACAGCATCCTAGTGTAGCGTGTTAGAATTAGGGATAGACCAATTACCGGCCCGTTTTTTGGCAGTCTGCAGATTATCTGTATCAGCGTTTTATTTGCCTGATAACCGATATAGTTAATTAATTAAAAAGTGCACTACTTTGGCTCAGCCATAGCTCTGTCTGTCCTTGTGCTTCGGTTTGACTCACCACTCAGTCTCACTTAATGTCCCGCCCACAACACTATCTTTTATTGTGTATTATGTTGAACGTTTCTAGTTTATTAAATAATTGCTTAAAGCTTCTAAACAAGTCCCAAGTTCTTAATTTTCACTTAAAGATTTCCATTTTCACTGTAAATGCATCAGTTTCATTAAATACTAATAATCCGTATCAGCCATGAAAAACCAGTATCGGTTGATCGCTAGTTAGAATGCTAACGTTATCTAACCTCCTCAGCCCCCACTCCACCGCTACAGTAGAGTCCTCCATTCTTCTGACACTGACCTCCTAGTCATCATAAAATCAAACTACAAGCATAGAGGGGATCCCGCCTTTGCGGTCACAGCCCTTAAACTCGGGAACAATCTCCCACTCTCTTAAATCAGCCCTTTCCCTATGCTCATTTAAAACTCAACTCAAAACCTACCTCTATGCTTTAGCATTTGTTTCCACCTGAATTTTGCCTTCCTGTTTGTTTATTTAGCTGACTTGTTCTGATTGTATCTATGTTTGTCACTTACCTCTTTACTAGGGCAGGGACGATATGCTTTTGTCCCGATTCGATTCTTTCCCGATACATAGGTACGATTCCATTTGTGTTGCTTTTTTCATTTATTGCGATTCTAGAAGTTTGTGAGTATTGCGATTTTCTTTTCCTTCTTACAAAAAAAAACAAAAGTTGGATGATACACTTCCAGAGACAATATTTCATGAGACATTTCTAAAACCTAATTATTTTCTAAAAAGAATGCACATGTCAGTCAGTCAGTCTGACATTTATTTCATTTGTAAAGAAGTACATAAATTAAAACTTAGCATTCATGCAGACACGGAAGTCATACGCCCGCTGATTGAATTATCATTCTTATCAGACACACACCAATCACAGCCATTCTCACATCAAGGCGGTCCTTTTAAATATGACTCCCTCCTCACTGATCCCTGCTACACTGACTGTGCTTCACTCACTGCTGCTGCTGGCAACGCTTTGCCTCCACCTCCCCAGCCTCTACCTTCCTAGCTCAGAGTCTTAATATGACTTAAAGTTTAAAATGGTTTTCAATGTCTTTCGTTTGGCTCACTCTTTTATACCCAGGGGGGTTTCGCATTGCGCTCCCTGTTTCAAGAGCAGAGCCATCAGCGCCAAACATAACTGTATTTCCATTTGTTGCAATAAATGGTTAAATCTATGACGAGAGTGTTCCTGACTGAACAGAATTTTCTACTTTCACTCTGTTTGCTGGAAACTGATATGATGTAGATGCTGTCAGCGGTACCGTATAAACAGAAAATATTTAGGTGAATCACTAGTAAAAAAAATAAATAAATAAAAAGCAATCAATTCTGTGAAAAAGAATCAATCATAAAAATCTTCGATTTTTTTTCACACCCACCCCTAGTCTTTACTATGTCTTTTATTACCACTGTAGAGCACTTTGGTCAACTTCTGTTGTTTTTAAATGTGCTCTATGAATAAACTAAACTTGAAGCTTGATACTAAATCAGGACTCTACTACACTACTTACAAAGCCCAGGTGGTGCTGATGAGTCATTTGTTTTTCAGGTATTTGGTTATAAACCAAAGTACTGGACAAATTGTGTGTGTTTGTGTGTGTACCTATGTTGGGTGAAGGGCGACCGGATGAGTCTGATGGCTGGTCCAGAGACGTATAAGACATGGACCGAGGAGCGATGGCCTCCAGTTCATCAAACACATGAGACCGACTGCAGCTGAGCTCTGAGTAGCGTGATGCTGCTGAGCCACAGCGTCCTGCAAACAGCACAGAGTGGGTGTATTGTATTATGATGATAAACACAACGATAATGAGGATTAGATGTAACTTTAATGATACATGTGGGCACAGTGTATTGTTTCATTAGGAAATAATAGGAAAAAGCAAAGAGGTGTATGAATAATAATAAAACCACTGGGAGAACTAAATGAGCACACTGCAACAGGGGCAATTCAGGAAAATCATATTATCTTCATTTAGAATGATTCAATCTTTTCTTTTCTTACCCAAGATACACTGATTTACTTGTTTCAATGTAAGTGATCTTTTTTTTTTTTTTTTTTTTTAAGTTAGTAAGATATTCAATCTATTTTTCATCTAGATCTGACAATAAACAAGGATTATATTATAACATTCCAAACATGTTTTAAAAGAATAGTTTGGGGAAATGCACTTGGCTTTCTTCCTGAAAGTTGAGAGAAGATCAGAAGATTGAAATCACTCTCAGATAATAGTGGTATCAATCCTCCCATCTTAGTAGGCGGAAAGCGAAAAATGTTTTCCCAAAATGAAAGACTATATAGAGAAAACTTCATGCAACAATAATTGTTTTGCTTATCCCATTGGCAGATTTCTGTGTGCGATACTAGCAAATTCTATGGATTACATAAAATTCTACTTGCTAATGGAATAATTTATTTTGCAGTACGCTTAAAGCAAAAACACAATAATCTCATAATTTCATCACTATATATATTTTTTAAATAATGCATACAATTGCAATTTATCAATTTATTAAGTTTGTGGGATTGATAACTGATAAGGTGTAAATGATTAAACAATACCAGCCGACAGCTAAAAGCAGCAACAGCGAAAGCTCCTGGAGGACATTTATCTGGTGCAGCTATCAGACTATAAATCTCGGCTGGATGTTGTTGTGGGTTTAGTTAAAGGCTGTCCCTTCCAGGTTTTACACTCTCACAAGTGGACAGCTCCCAACACAAGCCCAGGACCTCCATGAGTGAAGCCCCTCTGGCGAGGTATTAAGGTCTGAGCACAGTGTTACAGTCAGACCTCTGGGCAAAAGTAGTCTCATCTCTCCTTCAATAAACACAGGGCAAAAAAATTCCCTTTAGCTCTAATTACCAAAGACCTCACTCCAATGAATGGTACAAACTGTCAAGCTAATCACTAATTACTTATCTCCTCTCAAACCATCAAAACAAAACAGTTTCAGTCTCTGCCTAGGTTTAGAAATCAGAGGATTAGCGGGAGAAACTGTTGTACCGGGAGGTGTTTTTTGTCATCGTTCTGAAAGAGGCTTGTCGAGGCTTTTCTCACATTAGAAATGCAGAACAGCTTGGCCTGGACAAAAGGATAATATATACAGAGGCTCTTAAAGGAAAAGGCAAACTCAGCTCCTTCGTGTCTGCCCACATGAACAAGTTTAAATGTACACATGAAGCAACCCTCACACTGTCAAGAATGTGACCAAGGACACGCACACACCACTGCACTATTGTGCACTTGAGCGGCTCGGCACCCTACTCACAGAGACAATGGAGGGACTTGACTTGACACTTCAAAGCATATTGCTGCTGTCAACTCAGCTGTCATTCTAAGCAGACGAGGGGCTGTACTGAGTCAGGGTGAGTTTTTCGGGGAGGTTAAAGGTGACTGTGGGAGGTCAGTGAGTTTGATATGAGAGGCAGACAAGGCCTTCTCTGTGTGCCTGTAGCCCTCTTTTCCTGGTCACAGTGCCAGGCTAAAAGGCCCCGAGTGGAGAGGCCAGGCCAGGCCAGGACTTTGCCCCGTTTCATTGTCAAGGACAGTTACACTGTGGAGATGTTGCTCAAAACAGGTCAGGCCGGGGTCACTCTATGGATTGTAGGGGATCTGAAAAAAACATGCTGGGTGGGAAAAAGGACTGAGTGAGATGAGGAGACTCCCATCAGCCATATGCAATATGTATACCACACTGTTAAAATATTACCTGACTTGCTGCTGCAGAAACAGCCTCAGTAGTAGTAAATGAGTCTACTACTACGACTAATTTTACTTCTTTTAACACAAATATTAAAACTTCCTGAAAGATTGTTTCTGCTGATTTATTTTTGTTTTGGTGTCATTGGGCAAAAATTCCATAATACCCTTTCAGTATATTGTAATAGAAGTGATCCAAGAGCCTGATTCAATGGTGGAAAATCCTTGAAAAAGTTGCTATTTCAACTCTGCAGAACAACCCAAAAAAGAAGACGGACTTCTAAAAAAATAGACTCTAAAAGAGTCTGACAATGAATGCAATAAAACAATATCGGCAAAGTGTTTCAGAGATGGAAAGAAAATGTTACACCGGTCAGAAAGTGGACAGCTGCAGGAGGAGGGCTCTATTTTCGAAATTCTGGCAATTGTTGCTTTTTCTTTAAAAAGGTGGCAGCAAAGAAATCTTATCATTTTATAACTTCAATGTGTAAGTGATCGGGGACAAAATCCACAGTACTCATTCTGTGCAAAAATGACCTCTGATTTAGTTTGCAATGCTGTTGTGTGTCTGAACTTGGCCTTAAATTAACCCCTCAGTTAGCCAAACTTATTTGGAAGAGAAACTGGAGGCAAGCTGAGCATCACAGTTGTAAAGGCTCTGACACACCAACCTGACGGCCGACTGTCGGCAGAAAAAGCAGTTGGTCTGACTGCCTCCCCGAGTTGGTCAAAAAAAACCTTGGAACACACCGAAGCGACGGCAACTTGAGCATACGTTTTGCGCGTGTGCAAGACGTAATACGTCTCCATAACAGCAGGCGACCCTAATCTGTATTGTCGCCAAAAAAATGAAAAACGGCAGCTGATTGGACAAACGCGTCACGTGGGTCTGGCTTCTCCCAAATTTCAAAACCGACCATAATGGCGGCTCGTTCTAAATACAATCTCATATTTTACGAAAATAGTTCACCGAAACGTGTTTCTGAAAACATGCAGTTGCTCAATCTGTCTTCATTTCAGATCGACAAAGGTCAGTTTAAAAGATTTTCGTCAGATTTTGAGAGTTGTTCTTCACGCTCATCCAAGCTCGTCATTTCCGGATTCAACAAGTCAAATCGGCCCAAATGAAGGCCGACGGCTCCTCCAACTGACGACTGCACGGAACACACCGAACAGACTCGAGTCACTGACCTCGCCAGACTGTCCGACGGCCGATAATCGGGTTGGTGTGTCAGCGCCTATAGACCAACTGTAGATCAATTTGGTCTTCCTGTACTTATTGTAGTGGTGAACAAAGTTCTGTGCAATGCAGGATTACTACCAACATTTCAGGTGTTCTCACTTTTGGTTTAACCTCCAAAGAAAGTGATTTAGATGCTCTGGCTCAACTATTGGCTTGTTTACAACCTGTAGAATGGTTGTTGTGTTTCTTTCGCCACTGAAGCAATGTCTGCGTTCCCAAATTACTTTGGTGAGAACAATTTCATAACAATTAGAAATGATGGCCAAAACTATGGAAATAGAACTAATTTGTAATAAACCAGAATTATCCTTTAAGCTTTACATGCTGCCACAGTGAGCTTGAATTGTCTCCATCTGCAGTAAAATAAATGAACCAGTGAGACTCGCTCTGTGTCTGCCATGAAGAGAACAGCGTGCTCCGATACAGCATGGGCCCCCCTGCAGTACAGCACCACACAGAGAACAGTAATGTCTCTGATAGAAAAGAGAAAATCCCTACACAATTTCCACATTGTTTGCTTTCTTTCATAAAGTTCCAGGAGGAGTCAGATGTCACTGGCCCCGTCCTTTATTCCCATTGGGAACGGTAAATTAGCGTCTGTAGGAAAGCTGCGGAGGTATTCTATTGTGGCGGCCCTACTCAGTGTTCTGCCGTCAGCGAGCGGTGGTCAGTGTGGATTTATGACCATCGGTTACACATCTCCCTCTCAGAGCCAAGAGAATAGCGAAGGCACGGGGGAGCTGAGGCTGAGAGGCACGGCACACGAGGTAGTCACCCCGACTTCTATTGTTGGGGCCTCATGCCTTTGAACAGGGAATCAAACGGTACCAGCTTTTCATCAAAAGCCCTCCTTTCTATTGCTGATTTAGAGGGGGGAAAATAGCTTTCTGCGTTATTTATTATGGGGTGGGAGGTGGGAAAAACAGGCTGACAATGCGTTGATAAGGGCAGGAGCATCACAACGTCTCACTATGGAAGCAGGCTTTGAATTCTCTGTCTGGCCCAGTCTCTTTGTCTATGGCTGGATGTCCAGCCATGTTCAGGACAATCAGGCCCCTAAAAATATGGGCAGGAGCATAGCGCCGGGCAGGAAGGAGGCTGTGAACGAGCCACATGTGGCCATCAGAGTTCATTTCTCACCTCTGACAGGTGAGATAGGAGGCAGGACGGGCCAGCGATGAGACTCAAGCTGACTCACTGATGCAGAAGGGGTCAGCTTTGGTCCTGACCCTGAGCTAGGAGTGGTCATCTGTGGACTCGGGCAGGAAGACCAAGTAGCGGAGGGGAAAGCCAGGGTATTTAGGCCATGATCAGAGTCCAAGGATGGGTGGAGATCAGGATCTATAGATGCATCTTGGTGGAGATTCTCTGTTGTTTTTGTGCTTTCACGCCTGCTCAACGGTTTATCTGACTTAGAAAGGACAATTGACTTTGGACGAGGTGAAAGGGGTTTGGTTTGGCCAAATAGCGGTTCGTAGAGTGGAGGGGTGGTCGTAGCATTCGTGGATGATTGGTGAGGGTTGGATCCAGCTGGAGGGTAAGAAGCAAAAGGTGACTTCATCACTGGACAAGGCTGGAGCGGCGAGAAACAACTGATGCCTTCTGGGTCAGAGTCCTTCATTTCTGCTGCAAAACCACAGAGAAAAATTAGAAGCTAGCTTCATTTAACACAATAATTAATTGTAAAAGTACACACGAAGGTGGCTAATGCTAATTCAACTGTCACAGTAGAAGTTTTACCCCCAGACAGGACACTGCTCCTGCCACTGGCGAGGTCAGTGCTGCGGCTGAACAGACTGGACGGTGGGCGGCTTAAATCTGAAAGAGACCCGTGTGAGATCGTGGAGGCTGGTGGCGGTGAGTGTTCTGGTCCAGCAGGCCCAAGATGCATCTTCCAATCCGACTCTGTGATGGACACCACAGCAGGTTGTTTTACTCTCTCCCTCTCCTGACCTTCATCTTTTTCCCCTGGAGCAAGATTAGGGTGGGAGGGAGATGCTAGCACAGTGTTCAGCTTGCTTTGTTGTCTCTCACAGTCAGGCTGAGGGGTGTTTTGGTAGGGAGGTGTTGGATTAATGGTGGATGATGGTGGAGCGGCAGGTAGTAGAATACAGGGAACAACAGCAGCAGAGTGCCTTCCTGCGATCTGCAAACCATTTTTTCTTCTGTCTGGATTGAGATAGAAGTAACCTTAAAGAAAGACAAAAACAAAACACTACCTTAAAGATATTTAGTTTTTCATTAATTGAGTGCTTCTCTGAAACAGACTTTAAATATTGGTTTGAATTTAGCAAATTTAGTTCAAGAACTGACTTTGGTGTTAGACCGAGAGCCTTATAAAAGCCACTTTTCACTGTTCAACAAAATCTGTTTTTAAATGGTCAACTTGCTGTAGGTCATTTTTTTTAAACTGCCAAAGTTTGCTCGTGACATTCTCGTTCCCACTTTGCTCAGAAACGTTTGTTTCCCTGCTGGGTGGGTCGGCCTGCTAACAAAGGCAGCGAGAAATCGCCTGGCTGGAGCAGCTGCCTGTTTCCAAACTCAATATCCATAACAGTAATCAGACCTAAGGGCAGGGGAGATTGTATACAGAAAATCACGTCAGTTACAGGTGTCCTAAAACATATTTTTTGACAAGAAGTGCTGTAGAAATATCTGTGACATTGGGCTGAGTTCTTTTTTATTTGCATGGGAGGGTAAAACATTTTGGGGGAAGGTTGTGATCATTTGGACTACTTTTTGCACCAGTCGGGTGGTAAAAGTACCATATGCCAATGAATCAGCCCCATCACACCTCCAATTAATATCACTGAGATTAATAGAGCTGGAAAAACTCGCCATCATTGGATTCCTAATATTCACTCAGAGCTGCAGCAAATAATTATTTCTTTATTGATGAAACTCTTAATTAATTTCCAGTTCATTGATTAATTATTTAGTCTATAAAATGTCAGAAAATACTGAAAAATAGCCATCACAATTCTCCAGTGCTCAAGGAGACATATTTAATGTCCTGTTTTGTCCAAGCAGCAGTTAAAACCCAAAGATATTCAGTTCACAAAGATATAAAACCAACTAAAAGGATTTCTTTGCATTTGAGATGCTGGAATTAGTTTAATAAATTAAAATATTACTTAATTGTTTGGGCACTACAGATGCACAGCCCAACCCATTTCTAAAGCACTTGTCGCACTGTTTTATACTTACTTCTCTTTTTCTATAACACTCATTATCTCCCCTTCTCCAACTCCTCTTCTTCTGAACATTTCCTTTCATCCCTGAGATTCTGTTCTACAAACATCAACTCCATCCAGCGCCACCCATTTCCCTTTCGCCTCCTCCATTCTTCCCCCTTTGCCTTTTCACACCCCTTCCTTTCTCTCTCCTCTTATTTTTTTGTTGAACACTGAGAGGGTATGTGTGTGTGTGTGTGTGTGTGTGTGTGTGTGTGTGTGTGTGAGATGGGGAGGTGGAGGGTGTCAGACAATCTGGTCTTGTTTCCTGGGGGGGGTCTGCCACCGAGAGGAGTCAGCACAGGGGGATAAAGAGAGCGCATTGGAGAGCACATTTCTGCACTGCCTCCTCTTACAATGCCCTGCCATTCCCATCTGTTACACACACGAGTGTGTGTGTGTGTGTGTGTGTGTGTGTGTGTGTGTGTGTGTGTGTGTGTGTGTGTGCGCTGATGTGCATATGAATGACGTGTCAGAGTGCAAAGCCACGGCCTAGGGCACAGCACGTTTCTTCAGGCAGCAAGGTTAAGGACGATTGTGAGGGAGCAGACCACCATATGGTAGAATAATTAGTGTTAGACCCCGGTGCTGAGAAATGCCCCCCTCCTCCGCTATACACACACACCCCAGCATGGTGAAAGCAGTGCCATGCTGTGGAGCTGAGGTGTGTGCTGGGAAAAATGCCTTCACATCAGAGGCCGGGCTCTGAAAGGAGCGGCAGGTCTGCCGGCCCCGGGCCTTTCACTCCCACCAGAAGACCACCAGGAGGGCGGCGCTGTGGGCACTTCCTTGCCAGAGAGGAGATTTACACTTAACCAAACACAACCACAGAGAGATTAAGAGCTAACAACGAGCTTGGTGGCCTCTACCTCCACTGCTCCAGGAGAGGAAGAAAAGGCGAGAAAAATTGTTAATGAGCAGAGCTGTGGAGTCAAAGGAACCAGTGCCCTCCTCCTGTTGAGGCTGTGATGGTGTGAAAGCCCCAGGTGTTTTGTAGATAAGCCTCACCCTCTGACGTTTGTGTCTTTGGGGCAGTGAGAGTGTGCGTTTTCGGTGTCTTCCCCTGAGATGGAGGCTGTGGCCTGGACTTGGAGCTCAGGAAACAAGGAGGTCTGAGGTCCTCAGGACGAACTTTCATGTGAGACAAGAACCGTGGACACAATAAGGGACGATGATTTGGACGATCATGGGCCTGGGAGAGTAGATAAAGACAGAAACTGGGGGTTGTTGAAGTTTGACAGATACACTTTTTTTCAATTAGTTTTCATATCAAATGCCCTTAATCCTTTTAAATTAAATTAAATGTATGGAATGTATAATATAATACATTATAATATAATTACAAAATTTGAATCCATATTGGATTTAATTTGCCTCTAATTTTACCTGGCAGATTAAAAAAACTAATATTTCCCCCCATTAAATGCTCTTTAATAAACAAACAAGCAATTTCATTGCATTTTAGTATGATTAATATAAGAAGCAATTCAATAAAAATACTTTTAAGTGACTGTTAAGTGTTGTTTTTACAATGCACACTCTTGTTGTCTCCCATTAAACCGTTTAACACTCAGTGGTGATTGATTTGTTCTGATCAGGTTCTGATCTATGAAAACATCTCCTATATGTCAATCAATATACCAAACATATTCACTCTGAAAAACATTGGCGTCCCATGCTACTTCAAAATAAAAGCCTGAATGAGAAAGCCTGTGCTGTTTGCAAAGAATTCAAATGATGCATGGTACCACCACTGCCCCCTTGTGTTGTTAAAACAGATCACACCTCTCTTCCTCAGCACACAAAGTAACTCCAGTTTTCTATTCTTACACCCACAACCTCCTTTCTCCTTAAAAGAAAGTAAGCAGAAAAGTATCTATTATCAAGGGTGATAAAACTCTTTAGAGTACAGGGTCGGGACACAAGAGATAAAAGCAGACAGGACGGTCAATATTGGAAATGTAGAGGGACGGATGGCTGCCGGCAGCACGCCAAACAGGGAAAGCATTCCCAGCGTACAGCCTCGGTGCCAGTGACTCACTCATTTAGTCCCTCTCTGGCCTTTAGAGAGCAAACATTGTAACAAATAGACCTACAGACGCAGGGCTTTATTTGAATTGGATTTAGGCTTCATCTTAAAACAAAGTTCAGCTCCTCACCCATTTAACACAATACAAACAACCATAAAATGCACAGATACATCTGTCCTGAATACAACGATGAACCAGAAGACCTTCAGACAGAGAAAGGGGGGAGGAAGGTGGGGTCACTGTCTGTGACTCACACAGGGAGGATCAGCTTTTAAATCCCTGCACCATATCCACTGATTCCCTTTTCTCAGATCTGGAGGCTTTAAAGATTTGCATTCTTGTGATGTAAAGAGGGAGAAGTGAGGTAAAAACAGCAGAACAAGAGACGCTGATGGGGGCCCTTCCTCCTCCTCGCTCCTCTTCCTCCCCTACGGCCTCCTCATTACCTGTCACTCAGGCCCATCAAAAGGCTGAGGAGGGCTTTGTGAAGCTAAACTCAGCTGGTGTTATCAAACTCATGACCTTCTGCAGAACAGGTCCGGGCACGAATGTTTAACGTCGGTGTCATTACAACCCAAGCAAAAGCTCTTATAATTCATCCACACATGCAAACACAATCATACAAAGCTGTGTGTCCTGTTTCTTATTACACATGGTCACACTGATGAGTTTTCTGTGAGACTCCACCCCTAAAGAGCAGTTTACACTTGACATTTTCACACATTTCTAAAAATTAGTGATTGCATTCCAGTGTTACTGCACTCTAACCATATTTCTGGTCCATTATTGTTGGTATCTTTTTGTATTTTATTCTTTAAATCTAATCTTATTGTATTTTAATTTATCTTTTTCATGCATTGTGTCATTTTAATTCCTTTCTTGCTTTTTGTCAAGCACTTTGAATTGCCTCTATATTTAAAAATTGCTTATCTTTACACATCTGGATCAATAAGTAGCACTGCATGGGCGATAATTCAATAGAATTGATTATTTTGCACACCATATAGCAAGTTATATCTTATATCATAAAATGCATTCATACCAGAAATATATTCTTTTTATAAAGGATAAGTCAGGATTATTACAACTTGGATCTTTGAGATTTGAAGTTGTACAACTATATGACATGGCAAACTCCTTTTGCTTATGACTTGCTAAACTGTTGTCGGACTTCTCGTATCTCTTGCTCTGTTGGACTTTGTTGTAGCAATATTGCTCCTGATAGAAATGATGGCCAATACTATAAAAATAAGACCCCAGTTGTAATTAACCAGAATTATTATAAGACAGTGATATTACGTTCAATCATATTAGTTCTATTTAGCCTGTGCGCTTCTTTAAATGATCAGAGAAACTTAACAGTGATGATGTCCAATTTTCTTTACGTTCATGCTTTACAAACTCAAAGTAATAGAAATACCAACCTGGCCAAAAATAACTACAGTATATCTGTTAAGCAACTCAGTACCTAAATGTGAAATTGAATTACGACTAAAAACTTAATGTTAAAATTCAAATACTACTGAATTTATTGCACTGGAAAACCATCTACATTTATATAGTCTGAATTCCTGTCTTTACTCTTTATTAGTCAATTTGAAGTTATTATTATTTTCACCTCTCTCAAGACAATGACTACTGAATACTAAAGATTAATCAAATGTTCAAAGTTGTAATTGTTTGTTGACATCTTCAGCTTCAATCTAATATGAACAGAAACTCAAGTACAAATAGTTCATTACCATTCAAATGAAAATATACAGTAACTTTGCAGCACTGCTCAGTACTGGAAAAGGGACAAACGTTACTGTAATGGAAAGCATCCATCACAGACAGTAGGAAATAGTGTAGTTTATGTACACACCCATAACACTTGTGTGGGCTCCTTAGGGCCCCATGCAGGCCCCCAGGAAACAGGCTGACCTCCTGGCGTCAGTCAACCCACACGCTGTCCTCACACAGCCAGAACTGGCTAATGTCATTACGGGCCTGTTTGTGGTCAACAGCTCCCTGATTGAGATGTACAAGTAGCGCTGCTCGATGAATGTAGGAAGTCTATTAGTTAGTCAGAGTCCCAGATGGCCTACAGAGGACAGCCTTGCGTGTGCTCCTTCACCCCCCCCTCACCTCTAAACACACACACACACACACACACACACACACACACACACACACACACACACACGCTTAATTACACTGCCTCCGAGTGAACCCTCTGACAGGCGGACGACTACGAGCAAAGACAGAAGTGTGTCTATGTCCCAGTGTCTGCAGGAACAGAGAATTCTTCACAGAGCTGATGCACAAGAAAGCCAGGCTTTGGCCCTAACAAGGTTAAACCCCTGAAAAAGAGTGACTTTTTAAATCATGGAGATTTGTGTTTCTGTGGGGTGTAATTAGCTTTGCTGCGGGGGAGGAGGGAGGGTGGATGAAGGGTCGGGATGCTGGCGATGGGGCCGGCAAGAGGCAAAGCGGGGGACGACGACAGTGGGGCGCATTGTGGAGTCCAGCGGATTCAGGGGAGTAAATCTGATTATCAGCTCGTGTCAGAAGCCAGGCTCAGATACAGCTTAGCATTCAGAGCAACTTTCTACTTTCGATGGTTAGACAATGACCCCCCCCCCTTTGCAGGCCCACGCAGCCCCAGAGGGCCCGGCAACTCTTCCCCTGGAACCTCCACATCCTGAAACAACA
Source organism: Perca flavescens (assembly GCF_004354835.1). Classification (NCBI taxonomy): domain Eukaryota; kingdom Metazoa; phylum Chordata; class Actinopteri; order Perciformes; family Percidae; genus Perca; species Perca flavescens. The sequence continues at coordinate 6,970,664 of NC_041353.1, forward strand.
CAGCACAGGATGACAGGACTCCAATACAACATTACATACAGTGGTGAAAGAAGTATTTAGACATTTTACTTAGTATTTAGATTTTACACATCAAAGTCTGTTTACAGGTGTTGGGGAGTACTATTGCATATGTGATATTGCATAAGCGTATTGTGGCATCAGAGGGAGCTATGCGAGTGATGTCACTTGAGTCAGCATCAGCTGGGTCTGAAGGTTTTTTACTTTTAAATTTGTGGGTGTGGAGTTAGAAAGAAGTGAGCTTACCAGACCTCTGCTTGAGGTTAGCAGCACGAGTGAGCTTGTTCTAGATCTAGAATAACATACCTGAATCTCAGACTAAATTGTCGATCATTATGATTGCATTGTGTGTAATGTAGGCACTAGGTTTTGAGAAGAAATGCCTAAAAAATAATCTCTGGTTCTGTTGTATCAGTTTTGAATTATATTTAAAAAAAAACTGTCCATCATGAGTCTGTCAATGTTACAGACGTAGTGCAATACTCTTTTAAAAAGGACCATACTGGTGGTGTTGCATTGTCAACCTGTGTTAGGAAGTGTGGTTAATGCCATGTCGGCTGTATATCATCAAGGGTTTTCACGACTGAACTGAAGCCGTAAAACCCTGGCTAAACTCCTTGTGCAAAAAACATATATGTTAAGTTTTAAATTGGAGCTCTGCCGCTCGGTTGCCTTGTTTGGGCACCTGTGCATTCTGTCCTGGACTGTCCCATTGCAGCTCGTGTCCCGGGTGACAGTACAGGAGCTTTGACGCCTATATAAAGCAGGCTGCTGGGTCAACAGCCTCTTGTCGACTGTCCGTCTGTTTAGACAGGGACACGCTTGCTGTAAATGCTGTGTCGCTGTATGACGGGAGTCGTTTTACCATCACAATGCCCTCGTAATTTATTAGATATAGCAGCAGGAGAGGTGGAGGATGGCAGAGGGTGATGCCAGGCCTGATGAACTTGCTGAATGCAGAAGTGCTGAAGGCAGTTGAGGACGTAAATGAGGCTGTAAGGACCAGCAAGCGTCTTTGTCTGCCAACCTTACTTGTTTGTTTAACCAGAGGCCAAGACAGGAAGCCAGCCCACACAACTCTGATGTTGCCATGGCAACCTCACTGTTAATTGTGGCACATCCACTCCCAGACTCTTTTCAGCAAAGGGGAGAGAGGTGGGGACTTTTGAGTGTTGAGGAGAGAAAGAAGAAGAGGGGTGTTTCTTTTTACATGTTCGAGGAAAGGCAAGAATATTGGGATTTGGTTTAATTTTTGAAAAGCTTTACAGAATTTGAACTTTAAAAGTTTCAGCATCCCATCAGTGAATATAAATGTAATAACGGATTAATCGTTTGTGTCATTTATCAAAAGAAAAAAAAAGCCAAACTTTTGCTGGTTTCTTTCTGTTTTACTGTTGTAAATTGAATATCTTTACAAGTCATGTAAAGTAAAACACTTGTCTTGTGAATTATGCTTTAAAAACTAACCTTTAGACTTGTTACTGACATCAACTAAAGAAAAAAATCATATAATATAAAACCTAATGTAAAAAGCAATGTTCTGTTCACCATATCAGCATGATGTACACAATGGCATGCCAGTAAACTAAGGGGTTATTTTCATAACTTTTTAACGTGCATGAGTATTCTGGCTTGAGCACTTTTACAGTTCAGCTGTAAAATCTTCCACTCTTACAGCTGCCTCAGGGTCTTTATGTGGGTCGCTGTCCAGGAAAACATCCGCCGTTTGCTCATTCATTTCTCCCATTTAGTTGTGCAAAACTACTTGGTTTCTAATGTCATGTCAAACCATTCCCTCTTTATTTCTGTCACAGTACAGCTCTGTGATTATTGAACAGTAGTAATATATTCTCATTTTCTTCTCCATTACTGACACTGTTAAATTTGTTAAGTTTTAGTATGCTGATTTCCAGCAGAACAACTTCAAGCTCTGCATTTTGAAATGTTTCTTTTAAACTTCTTTTAACATTTTTGAGAATAAAACTTGCTCACAAACATGGCAGAAAAGGTAGGCTTATATAGCAATTTGGTGGTGTCATTTATGCAAATGATCAAGTCTCACAACTTGATGAACGCACATCTACACATGAAAAGGTGACATTCATCAGGATAAGTGAACAATAACTTGGTGCAGTTACTAGGATTTGCTGAATCCAGCTTGGAACACTTGTACGAAAAAAGAGAACGAATATAAAAAGGCCTACTTGCTAATAAGTTCTAATAGTATTTGGGCACTCACAGTGTAGTGGCAGAGTCCTCTATCCCACAAGATGGCTTTGCTGACAAAAGACACATAAATGGGACTCTGCAAGGTAAGAAGAGAGAAATAAGCCAAATAAATATAAAAATGTATTGATAACAGAAAGATGGCACACAGGTACATATAAAAAATAAAAAAATTCATCAGATTAAGATTGATTAATCAAAAGAGTTCAGAAATGAACTGCTTTCAGTATAATCTCCTGCTCCGTGGGCCCCTGGGATGAGAACAATGACTGAAGCTTGGCAAAACAAATATAAAGCGGTACATTGAGAGGGCTCTCCAGAGACATTTAAACCCCCCACCAGTGCATTAATAACCCCTCTGTCTTGCTTGTTGAGCTGCTTTGAAACTCTTCCGGTGGTTTGAGCTACTATAGCAGAAGACTCAATGATGGAGTCTGCTCTCCCACGCAACCACTCTCCAACATCTGCTAAGTATACAATATGTCTGTTCCTCATCTCTTTCACCTCTCTTCTTTCCTTTAAAATGTAGCTGCCTCATGACAGTATGGTGGTTTTATGTGAAGTTTGACCAGTGGATCAGGGGGCACTGTGTTAACTCATTAATCACTGGCGACACATCACGCAGCAGTGTGGCTCATCCATCTCTCTTTGCAGCTCCTGGCAGCTCGCAGAAGCACCGAGTTAGCTCGAGAGTAGGTCCACTCCAGGGAGCAAGAGAGCAGATCCTCCCAGGACTCACCCTTCATTCATGGGCTGTAACCCCAGACCAGAGTGGGTGACAGGGGGCAGGAGGGGTTTGCAGGGTAGGAGGACAATGGAGCTTGATGTGTGTATACATGTGTGTTTCCCTTTCCTTTGGAGTGCACTGGTGTGGAGCTCTCTGCCAGCTTGTGCCAGACTCTCAAACCCATTCAGTGGCACCCTGAGAGGCTAGAGGGCAGCGTCATGTCTGTCTTTAGACCGTACCTGTTGTATTTAACAAAGCACATCACATGTGATTATGCACATTATGCCAGAAATACCTCGCGAGCTCTCCATCCTTAATAGAAGCCTTAATTGCAGCCAAATAATGAACAACAACCAATTTCCCAGTGAATCATGGGTGCTTGCTGCCCAATGACCTTGTTGTTACTAATTATACGCTGAATGTGAAATCAAGTACATTTTGAGACAGTGAAAGATGAAGTGGCTGGGGGTTGGGTTGGCCTGTGACAATAATGTGGAGAAATTATGTGAACTGAAACAGAAAATAGGCAAAGGAAAGAGGCCAAAATCCTAATGAATAAGAAAATGTATGAATTTTACATGTTTGTGTGAGTAAAAGAAAATGCTTCACCAATGTTTCTTCTTAATTATTTATTTCTATTTAAAGTATTATGTTTTCACTATTAAGACTGTTTACTAAACCACTTTGGATTTATACATAAATTAAAGCTTTGCTAACATAAGCTGCATTGTAAGGCTGCAACTGATTATTTTTCATTACTGATTAATCTGCTCATTATTTTCTATTTTAATCGATTAATGATTTGATTCATAAAATGTCAGAAAATAGTAAAAAGAGCTTATAAAGAGTCCCGCACACTGACCATTACGCAAGTAAAAGTGCGGGACTCTTTCTAAGCTCCTGATCTGCTACATTTGGTCACATCCTACGCACATGCCCGACAAAAGAGGTGTGCAAAAAAGCTTTCCTACGTTGCACAAATTAGTAAAAAAAATAAATAAAAATAAGACAGCATGTTCTGCCATTTTGCATGAACTACTTTAACAATTAATTGATTATCAAAATAATTGGTGATTATTTTTCTGTTGATCAACTAATCAGTTAGTAGATGAGTTGAATAATGGCTGCAGCTCTACTGCATTGTTTAAAAAAAATTAACATCTGCAATTCCATGACAACTGGTCAAACATTATCTGCTGATGACAATTATGTTATACAATCAAAAGGTCCAGCACAGCTACTAAATGGAACATAATCTCAACAACTATGGTATGATTAATATACAAATTTGATGACAATAAAGAATAAAATTACGTACAATCAAAATTGCATGCATTTGTCAAACTATGCCACAACCAAAGCTTGTGTTTTATTAGGTCAAACTGAAAAGCATTATTCAATGGCCTCTTTCTGCCTTTGATGTCATCGTTTGACCCATCATCACAAATAAAACATATAATCCCATATAGGGTTTGTCTAAAGTGATTGCTGTCCCTCTTTTCCTTGTTTAATTAAGATGATGAGATTAGGGAGATTCCTAGCAGATGGGATTTCCACTGTGCATGTGTCTACTGCTTCTATCGCCCCCTTTTCCACACAAACTCCACCTCAAGGTACTTCCTGTCAGATCCATTGAGTGCTAGAGCGGCGTGGGCTGGCAGGACTCAAGAAGACAGGAAGTGCTGTGGTGCAGGTCTGAGCCAGCAGGGGGAAATGTGATCAAACATGGTCGGTCTTATCAATAATGAGTAAGTGGAACGGGCTAGATCAAATTACCAATTTAGAGCTAATCACCAAAGTGGGGACTGGTCTTTGCTTTATCCCCTCTCCCACTCTGCTTTCTGCTCTCTCTGGTGATTCCTGTCGCCATCTGTCTGTCTTTCTCAGGGGAGCCCTTCCTTCTCTCCTGAGCACTACACTAGATGTTTATTAATTCTGTTTCACCTGATTACACCCTGTCTGTGAGTCAGGGCTCATTAATAGGCATTTAATCAACGTTTAATTAAGGGAGCAGGCATTGAACAGAGGGCCAGAAATCAGAGCTGCATCCTGGTGAGGTCAGCACCAAGAACACACTAACACACATGTATGCGGAAATAAACAAGCTGCCATTACTCACGTTTAAACTTGCATATAACACTGTCATTTATGTAAAGGATTTCGCTTTAAAGCGCCTAAATGTTGAAATAGAGTCACCAAATTCCATTAAAAAAGGTTATAATCTTTACTTTTCAAAGTGAAGTCTAGTTTTTAGTTTTGTGCTTTTATGAACTTTGAAAAAAAAATGGAAACCAAAATCCACAAGCCTCTACCCCATGACATCAAATTTCTTAAACCTGCAATAGCCAATATTGATCAGCAGAAACAGACCACAACATCATCACCTTTTAAGTTGATATGATGAACTAGTTTGCAAACAACTGCTTATTTATCCAGCAGTTGCAGAGCGACATCATCATAAATCTTTTTGTCTGCCCACTTGGGGAATGTTAAGTCTTTATTCACTCTCTTTTAGCTCTATTTTTGGTCTCTACCAACTCCTGGGGGAAATATCTGTCTCTTTGCTGCTGAATGCTCCACTATGTTCATCAGCTAGTGGCTGACTAGTGGCTAACCGTTCACACATTAACACTATGATACCGGTGAGAGTGAACCAAGACAGTTCTTGAACTGTTAAGTTTTCACTTATAACATGTGTCTTTACTTTCTCACATTTTATGATATAAATCATAAGCTAACAAGTAATTCCTGCTGAGTTTAATTAGTTACTCCACACAGCTCTTTCACATCCAGACTGTGAAGGTCAGACAGAAGCACTATGTTAAAGTTGTTTCCCCCAAATACTGCCATAACCAATTTCATACTATACTTTGAGACTCTATAACTTCCACATTTACACAGACTGTCAACCGTGATAACCCAAACATCTGCTTTCACTCTCAGTGTAAATGTGTTCGGTTCAACTCTGCCACTGTAGTAATGGTAGCGGCGCTTGAGATCACAACACATAAATCAGCTGCCGGATTTGTCGATAAACCAACTTACTTTGACACAAAAGAGCTACACACTTTCTAAATCCGAGACAAAAACTTTAAAAAGCCCACCACAGGAACTCGACAATGCAGTGCAACACAACTGACGAGGAGATCCAGTTCAGAAAACAATCAAACAAACGGCCGAGCTATCAATGGCAAACAAAAGGCGAGCGTGACCACCTCAGCATGGCTTTGGCCAGGTTCGAAGCAGAGACAGAAGAGGAGAGCACCCAGATTGAGAGAGAGAATGCCTGGGGTCAGTTATAATGAGCCGTGAATGTGAGCATCCGACCAATCCTGTTTAATGGGGTTCATCCCTGGAAAGGTTTCTATCCCGCCTCACACCGGTGTTTGTGTGTGTTCATGTTGGGGTTCGGGTCAGGGGGCTGCAAGGACTCTGTGACCCTGAAATGAGCTCTGGGAGTCAGTGGGGACCCCCGCTGGCAGGACAGAGCTCCTTTTATGCTTTAATCTGCAAGCAGGGGGGATCAATATGGCAACTATTGGTGCTGGGATTGTGTGCAGGAGTAAGCAGTCCAGCCATTTTAGATGTCTCACAGGGGGTTGGCGCACCCTGACAAAAGCACAGCCCCGCTGCCACTACCGGTCACAATGGCCTGTGGGACAGTGGCACACCAGCAGCTAACCTACTTAACATTCATTAGTGTCAGAGAGGTGGACAGATGCTCCGGGTCTTATGGATCTTCTCTCTCATGTTCTCAACATGGGGCTCCTTCAGCAGCGTTTGACGTGTCTTTCATTTGGGGGAAAAGCTGGGTGGGCATGGATGGACTCACCCTGTCAGCGTGTTGTGCAGAGCAGGAGCCATCAGGCAGCCAGGTGCTCATGCTGACGTGATGCCTGGGCCGAGCCAGAAGCCTCCAGGGAAGCTTGAAATCCTGATTTCTGGAAAGTCTGTTTTTCCAGTGTGTCTCTTGAGCTCCTCTTCTCTCGACAGCAGACATGCTCTAGTCTTTCAGTTTACTCGTTGTCTTAGTAAAATATTTAACATTTCATCACTGAAGTCTTGAAGTAACAAGAAAACACTGCTATTTCAGCAGAACAACAGTCCAAATAATATACCTTCACGCTTTGTAGCAGCCTGATTTAAGAATAGAGGAACTGAGCAATGCCTCTCTGTGGGAGGCTAAAAAATGCACTCTATTTGAATAGCTTATGGCTGTTAATAATTACCCTCCTGATAAACTGGTGCAACTCTCTCATGCATATCGTTTCCTTGGCAAGCAAAAAAGCACACAAGACAATATTCCCTTCTGAGTTTGATACAAATGCGTGTTCCCTCTACATGCAACACACAAACGAGGCACACAATAAACCAAAGCTTTCAATTAAGAAGTGAACAGCACTGGAGCCCCAAACAGTGACAGAGGCCAGAACAGAAATCAGGAGCAGCTGGACAGAGAGAGGGCTTTTCAGCCCAACTCCAGACACAACATGGATCAGGTTCTGGGCTGCTATACAGCAGCATAAATCTCCTGGCCTTAATTACATTACAGGGCATATAGTGGCAAGCTCTGTGGAAACAATGGACCCTATCAATTCCACAAATCAGAGCTCAGTGGAGTGTGTATGTGCTTCTGTGGGGGTGCATGTTCTAAAAGGCCCTCTATCTGTATCTCCGATCAAACCTTATTATCTAGAGTGTGACTTAAGTTTGAGGCTCTTCATCTCAAGATTTTTAGTGCAGGACAAACCGAGTAAAAGTAAATGCGCTCTTGGTGTAATATTAACAAGGTTCGTGGACAAGCTGGGTGTAGTCAGCGTTTTCCATGGTGACCAGACCAAACACTTACAGTGGAGACACCAGCAGCCACCCCCACAACTCATGTCCCACTTCAGCTACAAAAATAAGTCTTTTAAACTTGTTCTAGTTTTGAAAGACATTTGTTCTCCGCAGAAGCTGAAAAAAGACAAATCTGCTTTGTTAATTTTTTCTAAAAGTGACAAATAAAAAAGAAACATGAAAATACTCTAACCATAATAATACAACTTGTGACTTGTACTAAAGCTTCTTGGGACCATCTGAGATCAACCTCTCCTTTACATCTCCCTTCCTAAAGCACGCTCTCTCTGAGGTCTCCCTCTGTTCGGCCCTACAGGGGCTCTGCAGTGCTTTTTGGGTAATCCAGATACCACAATGCCAGTTGCTAAGACACTGCCAGAAAATGCATTGTGTGAGGGGAAGTAAGGTAGGACATCGCAGTAGTTTTTTGTGGCACGGATGTGAATGTTTTTTTTTTTCTATGAGGACAACGCTATGTTAGTCAGTACATCCCTGTTTAATGCAAGCTTGTGTATATTTTCAAGATATTTTAATAGTTTTTGTTGCATTCAATAATCAATACAATCTATCTATCTATCTATCTATCTATCTATCTATCTATCTATCTATTTATATTATGTGGGCTGCTCGACTTACTCTATTCTTTATCTTGTAATCCGCACCTGTTTTCTCTTAAATTCAGTTATCTTGCTATTTTAAATTGCTAATTTAACATCTTACTGAAAGACAATTAGGCACTTGCCTAACTCTGGAATATTTACAATGATGTTGATCAATGTGCATTTTCCCTGTAGAGATAAAAATTAAATAAATAAAAGCTCATAAGATTGAAATTTAAACGTGGGATGTCTTACTTTCTGGTCACCAGGTGGGCAGCAGAAACAAGCTGTAAATACAAAACTTGTTGGCAGACAGTTGCTTATTCAAACAGCAGACACAGAACAACATCAGAATTAATTTGGAGACGTGTGTGTGTGTGTGTGTGTGTCCACTTGATGAATGAAAGTTCAATATTCTCTCTCTTTAAACTCTGTTTTTGTCTCTACCAACTCCTGAGCGAAATATCTGTCTCTTTAGCTGCTAAATTCTCCACTATTTTGACCAGTTAGTCTCTAACTGTGTCTGTCTGTTGCTGAGCAGGTAGTGTACAATGGGTAATTAGGCCTAGAGCTTTTTCCGCTGAAAACGGCTGCCTACTGCATCTGAAAATGACACTATGAGAGCAGCGAGAGTGAATCAAAACAGTAAAGTTGCAGGTTGGAAAACCAAAACAATCAGTTTTAAAATGCTACAATTGCAGTAATTGATTATACCTGCTTTAATTGTCTGTATCTCTCTGTGCACCACTTTATTGGTAACTGAACACAATCTGGCTGAGGGAAAACAGTTGAATTGATTTATAGCAGTGGTTCTCAACCGGTGGGGCCCGCCCCCCTGGGGGGGCGCGAGTAGGCTACAAAAAAAAAAAGAATTCAGAAAAAGAATTTCTCCCATGTTGAAATGCAAGTGGTTGGACTGTAACACACAAACAAATCATCCTCCTGGCGACTTTTTTGTCAAAAACTAATCTAGCGACTTTTACTGGTGTTATTGGAGACTTTTGTGGTGTTTGGAGACTCAAAAGCACGTATCACTCTGCAGCTACTGTGCTCAATGAGCAGCGGGTGTTGCCGTGAGCCCCTCCCCGACCAAAAGCCCTCCCAGGCGGTCAGTCTCTCAGTAGCCTCGCACAGCAATCCCAGCCTGCAGTCAGAGCAGAGAGGAGACACACACCACTCCTCATATAAACTCAGATTTTTCTCCTTTTTCTCCTTCATCATCTTTCTGTTATGAAGATGATCGTGTGTGTGACTCGAACATCTCACATTTACCAACAAAACGTACAGCGAAAGACCGCGCAAAACATTTCAGACTCTACTGCCAACGTGTGTACATTTTAATGTCAATGTACGCTGTAACGATTTTTCATTATATAGTCACTGAAGCGGCTGCTGTTTCAGTACGGTCTGCTCTCTGCAGCGGGCGGGGCTGCTGCTCCATTTCCCCCGCGACACACACACACACACACACACACACACACACACACACACACACACACACACACACACACACACACACACACACACACACACACACACACACACACACACACACACACACACACACACACACACAAATAAACATACATCAGCACAAAAAAGCTGACAAAGCCTCTCACAAAACACATAAAAATACAATTACAAGGGCTTTCATGCTATTCTAAGGAAAGTGGCCCAGCCCACTGCGTGCTGCCCTTTGTCGACTGCGAGACCCAGAATCAAAGAGCGTTGACCTGCGCCGGCTCTGCCCGGCAAGCCTGCGGGGAGTCCTGCTCTGACTGCAAACCCTGGTTGCCATGCCATGCTGGGATCACCCCCCCCACCACCACCCCTCGACTCCCTCCTGCCAACCCCCGGTCTGCTCCGTTATTTCCTCATCTCATCAATCTGTCAGCTAAGCTCTTTGACACGCAGCACAATATGGTCCCAGTATTTCTCAGTTCATTCCCCCTCTTTTCAATATGGTTCCAGCATTTCAAGATTAGTCAGCACACCCACGAGGTCTGCTCCCCTGGTGCCTTTGGGACCGGGGGCTGCAGCAAATACTAGCTTGAAGCAAAGAGATGGCACCTTTCAGGACTAAACAGCAAACAGAGATATAATGTATTTTAAATCTATCTTTCTATTTATTGGAAGCAAGATCATGTACATCACATTTCATTATATCATCCCGACTCATAAAGTATCAGATTTTTGCATCTGTGTATTAAAATCCCTGAACACCTATTTTCTTAATCATCTTCTTACTGTGAGCAACTAGGTCCTAAAGAACAAAAAGTTTTGCCAAAGGACAAAACCATTATTCAGGATTCAGCATCATTTAGATCAAAATCATTGGTTGAAGGCTTAAGTTGCCAGCACTGTCAATCAAATCTGATCAAACCACACCTACGCAGTCCGGATTAATGACATTTTCGACAGGTCAACTCTTAATAAAAAATACATTAAGATTTATTTTCCCCTGGACTTCAACCTTGATTGTTGCTTATTTAAAAAGGTAGAGAGAATAATATGAGATTTGAAACCAAATATTCATGGGCTTCGAGTAGATTTTATAACTAGACACTCGGAGAGCCAGACCTCCGCCAAGGCAATGTCCTATCTCGCAATGTTAATAAAAGTTAAAAGTTATTTGTGTCTCCGCCCCATGATTCAGAGGCCAGTGGTTTTCGTAACACTGCTGACAAACCAAACCAAAAACATACAGAAACCTCCTTGGCGGATGTAATGACTGAACAGTCTGAAGATACAATTTAACTTCCAGGTGACAAGTCCTTGGTCAAGCTAGATATTCTTCTAAATGATTTTAGTGTCAATTGATCAAAAGGTGTAGATGGTAAATGTTATTCGGAAACTTTCATTTGGTGTGAAATATTTAGGGACTGATTTTTGGAAATCTGGGACAAACTAAACTACACACGATAACATGGAAAATTTTACTTTTTACTTTGTGTACTTCATTTTCATGCAGTAATTTTACCTCCATGTACAGTACCGTGTTTTAAGGTAAGCGTGTTTATCTTTTCTAGATATTTTCCAGGCTTGCTCATTAACTCTGACCAGCGTCACCCATCGGCACTTTAATGTTAATGATGAATACTGACAAAGATCAAAATAATCCAGTCACAAAGATACTTTAAGTAAAAGTTGGCCACCTGTTAATATGGCTAATAGTTTTATGGCGAGAGGGAGGTGAAAAAGAGTGTATTCCTACCGCTGGACTGGACACACTCGAGAACAGACCATTCAATTTATTTTCAAGTAAGGATGAAAGGAAGACTCCAAACTATGCATGTCGTCTATTCAGTGGTGACGCTCTTGATAGAAAGAAAAAAAAGACAGCAAAAAGAGTTGGAAAGGGTGGAGGGGTGGAGCGCTGAATACATTTTACATACACAAGGCAGCATACAGTGATTGTTGCTTCCCCAAAACTTTTTTTTTCTCCTCCAGAAAACACTTTTCTTGCTGAATAGGCACCTATTAGTGACTCCATTATGGGCACAGGGCTCTTGAATGGCTCCTCACTGTGCGTCTTTATCATAGTCAGGCAGTGAATACAGACAGCCCCCTCCTCCTGAAGCCCAACTAAACTCCTTACAGCTTGTATTGATAGGTGCTGTGGTGCTGGTGATGATGGGTGAGGCAGTAGGGGGAGGTGGGCTGCCACTCTCACCCCATGTTGTGTGCTCCAGGTGTGGTGGGTTTAAGCGTAGCGCTCCGAAGCCTCTATTGTGCCACAGAGTTTTTCTTTACCACTTGTTCCAATAAAAAAAATGGATGCAGTGTTTTACATGCATTAGCTGATCTCCATAATGCCATTCCCCCACCCCCGCTGCCCCCCAAAACAAGTCAGGCCTCTGGCGAATCGCTGCACACCACCTCAGAGCCTTGTATTGTTGTTGGATTATTCAGGAGTTAGCTGAAAGAAAGAGACAGGGAGAGTGGGGTGTCTGTACTTTATCTCCAGGGGAGACAGGGGCTAAAGAAGGAGCTTCTTTAGAGGAGTGAGTTACTGCGGCAAAAAGCCCCAAAACACCTGCAGAAGACAAGCACAGGGAGGCCTAGGCAAGGCACCCCTATTGTTTGTCTTTACTTTACTTATGTGCCCACTGAGGTACTGTAAACTAGCTTCTTCTGAAGGCAGGAGCTTCTATTTATTTAATAACCTGTCACAACATTATCACCTCTCTCAGTCTGCACAACCTTTGCTGTATTAACAGACCCATCAGAATGTGGTCGGTTTCAATCAGCAAGACTGAACAAATATCTGTGTGTCAGTGAAAGCATGAATCATTCAGCTTTGAAGTTATGTGTGTACTCGCAGTTGAAGGAGGGAGACACAGAGAGTAAGCGAGACTTTATGATGAATATGGAAGCATTGTTCAGCCATGCTTACCTCCACAGGGAACCATCTGCTCTCTGTCAATGCATCACCTGCTCGTCTGAGCCGTCTCCTGGGCAACAAGGAGTGGGGGGGATTAGGAGAGGTTATGGCTTTGATGGGAGGGGCTGTCGCTGGGGACAGAGAGGAGGTTGACTGAAGGTGGAGAAGGGGGGGCTAATGGGAGGGAGGTTGCCGGGCGAATGACGTCCTCTGCTGGTGGAGAGAGTGTTACAGTCAGTCTCCCAACATCAATATTTGGTACCGTTTCCTCCCACAGGGGCCACTTGTTGAAGTTTTTGGTGTTGAAGAAAATAAAAACTGACAGTAAAGTGCAAGAACTCATTTAAAGGGTCATTTCCTTGAAATGACAAATACATTTTGTCTCCTACCTCTAGTGGTGTCTAGCAATGCAGAGCTCTTTGGTTTTTGTTTGTCTATTTTTTTTTAGTTATCTGTCTATGCGATTTCTGCCTCCTCCCAAATACAATGGATGTACAGTAACTGAAATTCCATCTTTAGTGCTCACAATACACAAAAAAAAATTATTCAACAAATCCCTTTTCCAGAAACAGTGTCCCAATTACTCTTGGTAATTCACAGACCTTACTAGCCTTTTTAAAAGGAACTATTTATTTGGTAGGAAGTAGGTGATACTGTTGAAGTCTGTGGGTCATTTAAAGAGTATGGCTCAGTAGGGAGTTGAAAACTACAAACTGGAGGTGTTTGAAAGAATCCCCCAACTTTATGGAAGTTCCCCTTAAATGGTAACTACCGTTTTCCTATGTTTTTGTGTCTAAGTGTCTGATGGGAACCATAATCTTCAAAATTGGTCCAGTATTAAGCAAGATCACTGCAGTCGGCAGCGGCGAAACAAGTTACAATATAAGTTAATAGGGCAATTGTCCAGCTTGTATTTACCTTCACAAAGGTGCCCCTTTTGCCACTGACAGGCTCAGATTAATATTCTAAGTGTCTGACAACATTATGGAAAGGATTTCTAAGGAGGTCGACTTTCTGTTAAAGAGTAAAATCCTTTTTTTAAACATAAAAACATTCGCGAAATTGCATTCGCTAAACCCACCAGACTCTATGTAAATAAACAGTAACTTTAACATCGTAAAACACACTTCATTCAAAGTCAACAGAAACAAAATAAAACTATGAAAAGCCATTTTGGGTCGTCTTTCCACTTTTCAACCATCACAACTCTAGTTTTGGTTGAAATAAACACAGTTTACCGATTTACATGTGAAAATATGTTGGCTCTATACACGCTAAAAATATTGCTTTTTTAAATGGAGTCTGGTGGGTTTTATAACGACTTCAGAGCTGTTTCTGGTTAAACAGTTACAATCAGTCACTTAGACACAAAAACATAGGAAAATAGGTTGAAAAAAACAGTAGTTACCCTTTAAGGCAAAAGTGAACATTGTGAAAATGATTTTACAAATATTAAGATAGTATTGATACATACTATCAATCAATGACCAATAATTTCTGTAATGAAAATGGAAATGTATTATTATTTGTGAAATTCATGTGTTAAAATAAGGGTGGCACTGACAATAAAGGTAAACTGCATTACAAAAACCACACACAGGAATTACTTGTCAAACTTGAATGTGATTAGCTGCTGCAGAGTGACAGAGTGTTTGGTGTTGGTGCTGTCATGCTGGTATTGTCAGGTATTGTGTGACAAGCAGCATGAATGTCGGTCAATCAAAGAGTTCTCATTAAGTCTCCGTGTTCCTCCACCTACAGTCCACTGTACGTTCTGCCAGTGACGGCTGAGTAAACACAGATCTTAGGACAGCTTAAAAGGCAAACACGTAGGAGATGAAATACACCTGATGACTGAGACTGAAGTTTGGAAAACCACTAAACCACAGTCAGGCATCGGACACACTGCTGTCCACGCTGACGTACTGTCACCTGTTGGGACACAGATGTTATGAAATAATACTCACGGCTTTTTTTTCCTGTTAACAAATGCTTCGCGGTGTTGGGAAATTCTTAAAAAATGTTGCGTTAAAATGTGTTGTAACTCGTGTTACTGAGATTGTAACGGGTAATAATATTACCGAAATTTAATTAGTAGTGGGTTATATTACTGCGTTACAGCAAAAAGGAATACATTACTGTAATAAATATAAATACTTCAGGGTGCTACCGAGGCAAATAACATGGTTAACATCAGCTAGTTTCCTCCCTAACGTAACTTTACAGAGCAGACCAGAGCCAACTGTTGTTACAAATTCAGGTTAAACTAAAATGTCAGTCTTTATTTTTCTTCTTTTTAGGGCAGCAGTAGCTCTGGCAGCAAAGGGGCATCCACGTCTAAAAAATATTATTTTATTATTTATTTTCATTTAACATGGTATACGTTTACAAATATACCTAATACTCTATATGTTGTTTAAAAATAAAATACATTGTGTTAAAAGGGGAAAAAAAAAAGAAAAAAAAGAAGCCGTTAGCCAACGCTCACCTGGAGCCACCCTGCACATACCCTGGGTGACACAGAGAAAGTCTGACTGACAGGTGAAAGTGACCACGGCTGCAGGGAGGAAACGCCTTTTGTATTTGGTCAGAGAGCTGGTGAGGGCGGTGAACCAGGTCCCCCTGCCGACGGGATCAGCCTTAGGGCAAGGAAGGAGGGTCTGGATCACTCTCTCCTCACATCAACAATACACCCTCTAACCATCACAACCTTAACATGTCATCCCCCTCAGTTAGGGACCTCAACTCTCTCCCCCTTAAAACACACTTATCTAATCTCCATCTTTACCACATGTGTAGGAAACAAGACGGCACTACAAAACAGTGTCCATCTGCAGGCAACACTATGCCTCTCGCTTATGTGTTGCAAAGGTGATAAAACAGCTGTCATGCCCAATAGCCTTTACAGCATGAAATTATTGTATATCAAATCAGAGGCATTGATAAACCCAACTTTTATAGCTTTAAATGTTCAGAAACACTCTCTCAGCGAAGGGACACATCAGCTTGTATCCCTTATTGATTTCTCTTATTAAATCTACACCCTTCACAATGCTGAAGACGTCAATAAAGAGAAGCCGATCATGAGGGGGGATTCTGAAGCTTTAACACAAGTGAAATGCAACAGAAGCTGCAAGTCAATATCCGGAAGAAGTCCCAAATGTTTTTGTTAATTCAGTTTGTTTCCATCAGGTAAGAATCTACAGCCATGCTAGCAGCTCTGTGAGGCTGTACAGAGGTGCTAAATGCTCATTTGAGAGATGAAAACATGCTCATAATGACTAACATGCTGATGTTTAGCAGGTACAGTAAACACAAAGTACAGCTGAAGCTGATGACAATGTCATTAGTTCTGCAAGCACAGTGCAAAGGGACAATGAAAAATTGACGCTGATGGTGGGGCTAGATTAAAAGTTAGGGGATCACCAAAGTTATTACAATTCGACCGGAGAGAGACTGAAGTGTTTGCACCAAATTTCATGACAGTCCCCTCAATCCGTGGTTGAGACATTTCACTCAAAACCACAAACTAATGGTGTAGCAAGAGAAAAAGTAAGGGGACCATTAGGATTCATCCTCTCGGGACCATAAATGTTTGTGCAAGATGTCATAGCAAGCCACCCACAGTTAAGATGTTTTAGTTTGGTCCAAAGTTGTGGACCGGCCGACTAAAAACAGGTGTCTCCTCGACATTGTAGCACAATTTTCCTCTTTCTTCTAAAACTACCACTGGGCCTAACTCAGACTCTTTCCCTAGATGAGATGTTGATCCTGGGAGAGTTCCTGTCAGGGCCACGTGTAGCAGGAGACACGGCAAGGGAAGGGGGTGACTTTCCTGGGTGTAAAATTCAATTATCCATCTTGTGAGCGTGTCTGTTTTGAGCGGTGGGTGGACGGCTGCCTGTTCCCAGCATGCGACAAGGGGGTTAAGAACCACAGAAAGGCCTCCATTATCACAAGTGAGAACGGCCCATGTGGCTGGCTGCACGGCCCCCGCTCTCATTCACTCCCCTTTACAACAGCACTGCCTCAAAGTTTAATTCTCTTTTCTCTGCTCCCACTCCTTTTCTTCCTACCCCCTCCTCCCCTTCCTCTCTTGCTCTCCTACCCTCCGAAAGAGTCTCCACAATGCTGCTGGAAGGCTGGAGTGGATTCTTCAGCACCCCTGTGGACAGTGCATATGTGGACAACATTCACAGGATGTCTGTCAACTAGTCCATTAATCAACAGCATCTCATGAAAGCACAATTAGGAACCTCACAACTCTATAACAGATTATCATCTCTAAGCACCCCTGCTACTCCTTCTGCACAGCAATGCTCTGTGCTGAAGTTGGTTGTCCTCGTCCAACTGCACTTTTTTCACAACAATAATTATGAAAAAAGCTGGAGTTGCATAATCATGACAAAACAATTTTTTATTGAAGCGAGGACAGCTGCAGCATGTAGAAGAGCTCATTCCTTGCAGTCTTAACCCATTGGGCAGTAAAACTGACTAGCATCTGGCTAATCATTAGTGTGAGAATGGATCTTCAGTGTGTGAATAAGACTGAGGCCCTATGGAGAAGGCCATTGTAGACGCACACTGCACCACTTCTTGTGATAAATGAGCAATTGTCTCCATCACCATTTAAGACAGTAAATGACGCAGTGGGGAGCTCTCCATCCACTGTACAATGTGAAAAGGACACTGAGGAACCTTGGGAGTATTATGTGACATCACACCCAAAATTACTGACCGCTGGAGACAAGCAGACGACACAAACAGTGGTCCATTATGAGGTCTCTACAAAAACAAAGTGGCTGCTACAGTGTGTTTATGTGCTTTTAAATTAGGCTATAGGCTAGATTAAACTTAATGTATGATTGCTGTATATCACATATAACACAACACAACTTTGACATATAACCTTATAAAGTTGATATGTAATTTATCTGTCGTAGAGCTGCAGCTATCGATTATTTTAGTAATCGAGTATTCTACCAATTATTCCATCAATTAATTGAGTAATCGGATAAGAAATACTTTTTCTTCATAGAAAACAGCAATCCTAAAAATACAAAAGAGAGGTTTCCTTTTTAGAAAAAGCAACATTTTGACTGCCTAAATTGCATACAATAACAGGGATAGATGCTAATATTTTTAAGCACTGGTCGCACGGGCCACCAAGCCCCTTATTCTGTTGGCCAAATTCCCTTTTTGGAGGCCCAAATGTAAATCTTTTTCACCCCCTTTCCCTTTATGCCTCTTGCTCTTTACACTGAATATGCAAAAGAGCTGTTCACTAAGGCCAGATAAATGTGACTGTACAAAGCTTACATCAGGGCTATTCAACTATACTGTTCAGGGGGACACATTTTCAGAAGGCTAATACTGAGTGAGGAGAAAGAATGACAAATGCAAACATCACCGGCATGGTCCGATGTCATAATTCACATCCATATTATGGGTGGCAGTAGCTCAGTCCGTAGGGAGTTGAGTTGGGAACCGGAGGGTCGCGGTTCAAGTCGATTTTACAATAGACACACTGCACAGTTTTCAGGGGGGTTTTGCAGCTTGACGATGATCCCAAACTTTCTATAGTTTTTTTTTAGCCCCTCACTATTTTCGCTCTCTTCCTTCATTTATAATCGGCGCGGTCAGTCTTGTGTTCACAAAAGCGTCAGCCGTTGTGCGCCAGCAATAATCATCCGTGCGGAAACATTGTGAGCGGTACAACCAGAGCATGAAATTAACACCCACCCACCCGCCAAATGCGGGTGAATTTTGCAATTGGTGAGTAACACTGTCAAGCTACCTGCCACTTTGGCAGGTAGCCAATGAGAATTGAGTGATTCAGACGCGTAACTATCGGTAAGCAGGGTACGCGGTTGCTTACGGGCTTGGTCCAATCAGGGGCCCACATCACTGGAAGACATTGATTGACAGCCGGGGCTCCCTATCGCGCAGCCACTGACCAAGCGGGAGTGAGAACGGGTACAATTAATTTCCTTGTTTCTGTTATGAAGACGAGACGTGTGTGTGACTCGAACATCTCACATTACCAACAAAACGTACAGCGAAAGACCGTGCAAAACTTTTCAGACCGTCCTGCCAACATTTATACATTGTAACATCAATGTACGCTGTAACGATTTTTAACTCTTAAGTCTCTGAAAGTTGCTGCCATTTCATCTTGTCAGCTTGTCAACACACGGTGGATGCAGGAAAAAATGCAGATGAGACCTACAGGATGACCTTAATTGAGGACAGCTACTTTATTGTAAGTGCAATGATAAGTGAAAGTCCAATAAGTACTTTATGAAACCGTATGAATGTGTGTCCCAGCCCAGGTTAGGGAATTAACTAACAATGTAAAGATCAACAAGCCACTGACTGATGTTCATATTTGATTCATTCAATAAATTATTATTTTGGGTCTTAAATCCACCAGCCGTTTCCACCGTTTTGCATCCTGAGCCTTTTTGGTAAGGTTCCTAGCCCAGAGTAATTAATTAATAGTACTAATTATTATTCTCCCCAAAACAAGTTTCCTTTTCATTTATTTTTTTATTTTTAAGAGCTATACAAAAAAAGTGCAACTTTTTTGCAACAACTCATGTGTTATGGTCCACATTCACCAGTGTTTTTTTGTTGTTGTGGTGCGCTAGGCTACTCCTGATTTTGTCAGTCATCTCATCTCTTATATGCAGTGGCCTAACGAGCCAACACCGGACCCCTATGCAGTATTATCAAGGCTGGCCCCCCTACTACAGCACATGATGATGGCGCAATGTCCATGAGTAGGCTACCATGAATAGGACAGGATAGGATCATAGAGACACAGCAAGTCCTGTTTTTCACCTTTATGATGCAAAAAAAAAAAAAAAAAACTGGCTGGTAAAAAAAGTTAATTTCATGCCCTGGGTACAACGTTACATTGATTAAACGAAGCTTCGAGGCAAAGAAGTTTGCATCGAGGATTTTTAGTTATAGAATTATTCGAGTTACTCGAGGAAGCGTTTCAGCCCTAATCTGTCGGTTTATCACTACAAGCGACTGCTTGATTTACATATAGTCGTATGACTCATTGTTAATATAAAAATATTGATTACTGCAGCTTTAACTTTCCACTCAAGAATGGAACTGAGCATTTTCCTCTAAACAACTTTAACACAGAATAAATACAAGATATCCCAGCATGACAGACAGCCTTCACAATGATTCCAGATGTTAAAAAACATATTGTTGAATTCCAACATGATTTCTTAAATGTCTATTAACATAACCTGAAATACCATAGTGATTTTATCATGTTCACCCATTTTTGTTTTTAAACTGGAGCAACAAAAGCAAGTGTTTTTACATCATTTTAACAGAGGGGTATGGCCTACAGTCTTTTATGTCATCAGGGGATGCTTAACTTAGCACATCAACAATTAAGGGTGTGACAAAACGAGATCTCGCGAGATTAAAACGTGACGAGACTTCTCGTCGAGGTGAAAAGTTGTCTCGTAAGGCGATGTGATGTCAGCGTGATGGAGCGTGAAATTACTATTGAAGATCCCCCTGCCACTTTTAAATCATTTGTGTGCAAACATTTTGGTTTTCCTGCGGAAATAATAAACGGCGAAAGAGTGACAGACAAGACGAACACAATATGTAAATATTGTAAGAAAAAAATGCCGTATACCGCGGCTAACACGAGCACTATGCAAAAACACTTACAGCACCACCACAGCTCTCTACCAACTACAGCACCCGCGACGAAAACATTAAAAGGCCAAACAACTCTAAAAGCCTTTGCATCTCTGCCACCGGTAAGTGCAAGAGCCACGGCAATAACGAGGGACATAGGCGTTTTCATTGCAGCTGATATGAGGCCATTTTCTGTGGTGGAAAATGTCGGATTTCGGCAACTCCTAAATATCCTTTGCTGTCTCCACCTGCCAAAGCATACCTTTCCATCCCTGCTACCTCAGTTCCAAGTGAGTGTGTTTTTTCTACTGCAGGAGACATAGTTACTGCCCAAAGGTCTCAACTGCTGCCAGAAATAGTCGACATGCTTATATTCTTGAAAAATAACATGACCATATCTTAGGCTGTTTTGTGTAGTTTATCTTATAGAAAAAAATTGTTTCTGTTTGCACTTGTAGTTTTGAGAGAGCAGTACTTTGGTTATTGATACACTTACTGTTTGCATTTAAACATTTTCTGTTGTTTACACATTTATTTTATTTATACTGTTTATTTTTTTATGTTCGATTTGTGGAAAGGAGTTAGATTTCACAGGGCAGAAGCCAGTTGGTAGATTTTATACAAAACATTTTGCAGTGTTTGCATGTCCTTTACTGCATATGATTCATTAAAATAGTAAAAAAAAAGTTAAATAACATTCATCATTAATAGTTGATTTCAAAAGGCACCTAAATTGTTTTGCATTTTGTGATTTTTCAGTTGAATAAAAAAACTATTTTCCATTCATATATTTCATCGAGGATTTCTTTAAAAAAAATTTTAAATCTCGTCTCGTTCTCGTGAACCCAATCTCGTGATGTGTCTCGTCTCGTGGAGTAAGCGTCTCGTCACACCCCTATCAACAATGTATATATTTTTACACTTTTCTCGGTCTTCATAATTCAAACGTGAACTAAAAGATGCTTTCTTCGCAGCTGTAGAGAACATAATTTAAAATAAGGTGATGTAAGAACTTTCATGGGGTTTCTTTTTTTTCTGTCACTGGGTTTCCTAAAGGTCCAGTGTGTAACGTTTTTAAGTGTTCATTCTAAAAATCTGTGTTGCCCGTTCACAAACTTCTAAATATTTACCACCACCATCAATTGCAAGTATTCCTATTGGCTTGAAATTTCACATTTGCGTTTGCATGAACTGGGAAAAGGGAACTCGAAAAGAGCAAGAGACCGGCGTCATCAGAAAAAAGCGTGAAGGCTGCCGTAGCTGTAATACGTACTTTGAACTGCATGGCGCGAGAGAGTTGATTGCGATATATGATCTCAACGCTAGATGGGAGAAATTCCCACACATTGGACCTTTAAAAGCTACCTAGCAGATCAGCAACCTCAGTGTAGGTGGCGGTAATGCACCTTGACGCTGGTTGCCACCCACTATAAAATGGGGAAAAAACAGAGAGAAAGCGACCTGCATTTGTCACTTGTCAGTCAGACAGCACAGATGCCAGAGAGTGATACGTAGATGGCAAGGTAGGGAGAAAAATGGGTGAGAAACTGACAAGTTTAATGACAGAATCTGATAAAACTGCACTTTCAGTGTATTACTTTGGATAAAAGATTCCACCTAACAGTACGTAATATGTTTATTTGGAAAAGAAAGTTTGGCTCACTCAGAAGTTTAATACTGCTTGAAAATGTTTTCTCAAGTTGTGAACAACTGGGTCTTACATGTGTTGCTCTGTGTGCTGAATTGGTGGTGTTCTCTCAACATTACCAAACCTACACTGCCCTCATGTGGCACCTGTGGATCAACTTAGTGGCAGGTGTGATAGTTGGAGCAGATTAGCACAGACAAGAGATTTGTTTTCTGTACTCCTAGGAGTTTCAAGTTTTTTTCTGCAGATTTGAGGTAGTTTTAGCTTGGCCTATGTTTTCAAGCCAGTAATGGTGTTCTTTTAAATTATGTTTGATTAACACATGATTTATCACTAAGTTCTGCACTAATTAAATAACCTAAGAAGTTTTACAAACCTAAGAAGGCTTACGATCACTTGATACAGAAGAGACCACATGCAAACAAATAGGGAAAATGCTAAAACTTAACAAACATGACACCTGTTGCCACACACATTATTTTAAAAGTTCAGAAGATATGGCCTACTGTTCAAACAAAAACATTTATATTATAAAATCAATATAAAAATAAATCACACATCTTGTATTATGACTTTGATCTCTGCCCCCTAAACCAGCTGAATAAGCATTGTTACCTGTAAAACATGATTGCAGGCTTGTTATACTTCATGAAAGCACAGACAGGTGATGTAGCTCTTCAAGCCACCTATAGCATCCAATGGGCCATGTTTGCCTTATCTCTGCCAATCATCCATGCTGCTCCTAACAAAGGAAACAAAAAGATGCTTATCTTTCACTTTAAAAGTTTTAACACTTAAATAAAAAATAAATGTAATTGTTTGGATCAACTATGTTCTTTGCTATGGAACAGGACTCTATTTAAACTGCCACCAGTATTTTTCTTGGCTGAATTGGATGCAATCTTTTAACAACTACTCTTTAATATACTTAAAATCTTTCCATTAAATACTACCTGAACTGTTTTCATTAAAAAGATTTTTAAAAAATAAAGAAAACATGCATATAATGATTTTGATCTCACTATGCCAAGGTATGTTGTACACAGGCAAACCAAGAAAACTAAGCAGTCTGCTTAGCAAGGAAAACCTCTGCAACCAACTTGACCATAGTGGAGTTTTGGCCACACCTTGTGGCACAATCTTCCACAGACAAAAGGTTCCTTTCTGTAGTTTCCAGTACCTTCTCAGGTATATATGCAAACCTTTAAACATAGATTAAAAACCTACTAATTCAGTCTGGCTTTCAAGTAATGTCTTATAATTTAATGGTTTTAGTGTTTATACCTATTTTAGTCTTAAAATTACAATTTGTATAATTTATAATTATAACATATACATTATATAATGTATATAACAGTTTAATAACGATTTATACTTTATTTTATGAGTGATTTGATTTTAAACATTTTACTATTCGTATTTTAATTGTTATATACTGTATTAATCTCTAAATCCACCTTTTTTATCTCTGTTTTTTTCAATCACTGTAGCTACAGCACTTTGAGTTGCATGTTTGGAAGGTGCTATATAAATAAAGCTTGATTGAGAAATGTGCACAACTGCACACCTGTAGTGGCCCAAGCAGCTGTTGTTTTAAACAAAATAAATTAATAAAATTAGATAGGATTATTATCGGATGAGTAATAATGACTTTAATCCCCTATCACTTTTTTTTTTATCTAGCACCCTCAGGTCGAAATTTTTATTTGTCTAATAGACGGGTTTCCTGTTTACAAACATTACAGCGTGCGTGCGCATACCAGGGACAGAAAGACAGATTGGTGAGCTGGTCCAATAATGCAAACGCATTTTTGTCTCAGTGCACATTGTCTTAGTCCCTTCATTTCGTCATGGCATTTATATAACACATACTCTATGGTCTTACAAAGCTAACGTTTTTGACCGATTACAATTTAATCATTTTTTGTGAGCTGGAGAGCTCTCGTTATGAGAAGTTAGCTATAGCTCTGTTTGCCATTCATTCCAATGGGGAAACATCGCGGCTAGACTTTCGACATACATTGCATATATTTACACTTTGAATTTCGTCATGGTATTTATATAACACATACTCTATGGTCTTACAAAGCTAACGTTTTTGACCGATTACAATTTAATCATTTTTTGTGAGCTGGAAAGCTCTCGTTATGAGAAGCTAGCTATAGCTCTGTTTGCCATTCATTCCAATGGGGAAACATCGCGGCTAGACTTTCGACATACATTGCATATATTTACACTTTGAATTTCGTCATGGTATTTATATAACACATACTCTATGGTAGGGCTGGGCGATATATCGATATTAAAAATATATCGATATATTTTTAAATGAGATATGGAATTAGACCATATCGCATATATCGATATAGTTCAAATGTGATCCTTGCTCCCATAGATATATACACAGATGTCGCCTTGAGGTTCTAAACATACGTCAAAACCGCGCCATCTTGGAACAGGGTCCAAGCATTCAGATCAACGCTAAAGATGCGGACTTTTGTACTGCTTAATTATGTTCGATAGAGGAAATGAAAAGAACAAACAGCAATGAATAACATTTAACAGGTGACAATGTGTTTTATGATTATGTATGCCGCCGACCAGCAATCTGAGCTCCGGCGGCAGCGGGAGGCGGAGAGCTCCGTGGCGGCCGCAGCGTCTCTTCCCCGGGAAAAACACAGCTTTGCCTCGCTGCTGCGCCGGTCCCCGCTGATCCAGATCGGACCAGCCAAAGACAGAGTGGTGATCGGTAGGATCTACACGTAGTCCAGGGCGACCTGTATGTCGATATCGGCGGAAAGTTCCACTAAGTTTGCGGCGGCAGGCGGACGGAGAGAAGCTACAGCAGGGCAGCAGAGACCGTCTCGGCTACAGGATCTGGAGCTCAGTGCCCGTTAAAATTACATGTAACGCATAAATACATACAGAAATAAATAGTGGAGGAATGAGCCTGGACATTTCAGTCTGTTTTAAACTTCACCTTGAAGCAGAAACTCTTAGTTCAGAAGGGTGAAGTTTCCGTTTGAACTCAGATCTGTGAACCGATCATAATAAATATTCTTTGTATTAACACATTAATTAGTTTCTTTGTTTTGTAGTCGATAGTTCATCTTTTAGTTTACTTAAGTGGAAGCAGTATCAAGTGGAAGAATGGGACTATAAACCTAGGCTTACAGGCATGAGGCATTACATTTTGAACAAAGTAGATTATATTAATATCAAAAGCTTAATTGACCTTTGGAACGAATCACAAATATGGAGCTTTGATTTCAAAAAAGGTACTCCTGTTATACAGTATTTAGGTTTACATTTTATTGTTATTTGAACAGCTGAGCATTTAATCATGAACCAGGTGAAGAAACCGGTTTATTATTTATTTGATTTTGCAACTGTCTCTATGAAACTACATGTGACATGTCATATTTGATTTTGGCTTTGACTGAACATTTGCTCTCACTTTGCGGAAAAAAATATCGGGATATATATCGTATATAGATATTCAGCCAAAATATATCGGGATATGACTTTTGGTCCATATCGCCTATGGTCATATACTCTATGGTCTTACAAAGCTAACGTTTTTGACCGATTACAATTTAATCATTTTTTGTGAGCTGGAAAGCTCTCGTTATGAGAAGCTAGCTATAGCTCTGTTTGCCATTCATTCCAATGGGGAAACCTCGCTGTTAGAATTTCGACATGCATTCCAGTGGCGTATTCCTTTAAGCTTTCCTTATTGTTTGTATATAACTGCTGACTTAATAAAACATGATTTTAGTTGGATCTGTTTGTCGGTCTTTAATTTTGCAGTGTTACTGTGATATATGTATGGCTATAATTATCATTTTAGGCTAATGTAATAGCCCATGTTAGAAGCAGGGTTACTCCTGAGTGTACCCTTATGGTTGGTTTATGCCTTAAAATAATGGCCAGAAACATCAAAACATCACTGCAGGTTGATTGTTTTTCGCAGCAGAGGTTGATTGTGGGCGAGAGGGCGACAACACTGTCTTGGTTAGCTCGCCGAAGCTCTACTGGCACTGTCTCGGCAACGTTAGCTAATGTCCGCTAGCTAATGTAGGCTAACTATAGCCAGTTATCTTTGTACGTAAAACCCACCCATCTCAGAGGAGCGAAGCTTAATATTTCATTCAATAAAGTTATGTACAAAAGGAGCACTAACGCCACAGGTCCTATGTTGGCAACGTGGACGCAGATATAGTAAACTCCGAAGGCAGTCGTAATATTTACCTAGTAGGCTAGGCTAACACTGTTGCGCTAACGTTAGCAAAACATCGGCGTAGCTTTAGCTAGCTGTCTAAACTTGTCTCGAGTCCGGACCTTTAATTGTCTATGGTCCGGACTCGAGTACCACAGCCCTGACAGGTAGATATCACTTAGCTGAACAACCACAAGCTGCAACTTTTCTGATTGATACAATGGGAGCCTGACTCTTGCATATGAACCCAATCAACCCCTCTTATGGCTTGAAGCCATAACCTCCGCCGGTTTTTGGCAAAAGCATGCTTCCCCCTATCCTAGGTATGTTAAACATCAGGCACCCATCACTGGCTCTGTTTGTACAATTAACTACGCAACAACTCCTTGGAATTTTGACTTACGCTATGCCGCTACTAGCCAGCTAGATAGCTACACAAAACACGTCTTCTTTCTGCCCCCCGGTTGCGTGCGCAAGCAGTGATGACGTTGCCGAGAAACTCATGTATACTTGCAAAACTTATGACACTCATCGCTGCACTTTGTGTTGAACATGGTAAACGTTATACCTGCTAAACATAAACATGCTAGCATTGTCACAGGTGGCTATGGTAGCATGATGACGTTAGCATTTAGTTCAAAACACTTTAGAGTTGAAGTACAAGGCTGTAGACTTATTATTTGTCTTATTCATTGAAATATAACTAAGTACATTTACTCGAGTAATGTACTTGGTCCAGTTTAAAACAAACAAAACATACCGAGTCCAAATCAATAAATAACAGGCTAAATGTACACATTTAAGAGCACAAGTTTTGACACACTGTCTGTTATACACAAATAAATTCACTCTTACATAGAGACAATTATTTAACTCACCTTCAAGTTCTTTAAGGGGGCAGGCGACGTTTCTCCACCGAATAAAACTCCCTAGCTAAGTAAAAAGGAGTGATGTAGCTAGCTCAGAGCATGAGAAGTTCGAGGCTAACATTAGCGTGGCGGCAAGCGCGGTTTTTGCTGCACCTGCTTAGCCGCTTTCTGTTTCAGTAGGAGTCTCTGAGTGTGCTAGCTAAAGCCTTTTGGTCTACCTTTGTATTTTGTTTGTTTGTTTGTTTTAGCAGTTTTCCAATATCCATGACAACATTTGCATTACTTTTTAAGCTTTTTTTCTTAGCTAGCTAGGTGATAGCTTCTCTATCTGTGGTATACCCATAGATATCTGCCTACATGTACGAGGCATAGACAGTATATAGGTACGAGGTCCTCCTGCGCTCACGCAGCTACGTTATGGGCTTAAGAAATTTTAGAAATCCGCATAAGTGATTGGCCAGAACCAGCCAATCACTTATGCGGATTTCTAAAAAAAAAAATGCTGCAAACTAATACTAATAATGACAGCACATTATATTAATTCCCAAGAGGGAAATTCACACGTCACAGGATGGATTAAGCTATACAAAGTAATTGAAGTTCCCCCCACCTTTACCAGCTGCAACAATAACGTAATGAACACATTTGCATCAATAATTAGAATCCAGTTATATAATACATATTATTCTTAAATGGGCCATTCTGCATAATGAGTATTTTCTTCTTTCGTACTTCAAGTACATACCCTACAAGAACATTTCTACTTCAGGTACATAAAGTATAAGTACAGTAGTAGGACTTTTACTAACAAACCAAGCAGGCTTCTTCCACCAGAGTAAGTGTAAATCAAATGTTTATACGTTAATTAACGTCGGTTTTAGGTAACTTCTATGTGTTCTCAGGTCAGTCAGATTGCACAAACAAAAAAAAGCATCTGGGCAGAAAAAAGAAAAAAAATTGCTTTAGCTGAAAACCAGCTGTGCTGCATACCAGAGTGCAACCGCAACACATCGCTGGACAACAAGAACCCGATGTGCCATTGAAATTCTACTGTCTCGTGACATACCGATACAGAGGGGGAGTGGGGGGAGGTGTCACGTGGGCCGGCGTTGCAACGCAGAGGTTTTATAGACAGGAGCTGCACACACAAAGCCTATTACAGTTCAGCATCTGCACACACAGGTTGTTCACCTGAAGAGCAAAAGGATGGACGCAGCATACAAAAGAGTCAATGGAAACTCCGGGCAAGAGGCAGAGACAGAGCAGCCAGGCACAGGGGTAAATCTGATGTTATACCTGCTAGATCACTTTTTAAGTGGCACCACTTTTTTATATCCAGAAATTCATCCACTTATTTGTGTTCTTCTGTCATGCTATGGTCATTTTAAGCAGAAAAAAAAGCTTAAAGTTATTGTAAATAATAATCTTTTGCTAATTCAATTCTGTTTTAAATGCAACAGCAGTGATAGAGCCAGTCATCGCTGGATTATTCCAGGTAGTAGGCTACAGCATGACAAAGCATGGGAAACTGCCTCAGTGAAAAGAAAGTTTAAAAAAACAAACAAAAATAACAGCTGATGTTATGTGCTGTCATAATACAACTGGAAAATATGACAAAGCCCTACAAAAACAAAAATGATTCTATGTATGCTGGTATTTGGGCTGCCTGGATTAAGAAAAAAAAAATCCTGTCAGTTATGTTTATATACAGCTAAAGCTTTAGTCGATCAACAAGAAAATAACTTGCAACTATTTTGATGATCGAACAAGTTATTTTCCAAGCAAAAATGCCAGACATGACCTAGTTCCGGCTTCTCAAACATGAATATTCCTTATATTTATTTCTTTGTCTTATGTCAAAGATTAATTAAATATCTTTAGGTTATTGATTTGGCAAAACAGCTATATAAAGACATTACTTTGGGTAGTGGGAAACTATTAGAACTTTTCATTATTATAGTCAAAACGATTAATCTGTAGATTGATCAATAGTAAAAAAAAAAATGCTGAAAATATATTCCTGTGATCTACTCTTGCAGTCAAGAAAATCTTAAAACTAAATGTCTAATTTAACATTTCATTCATAATGTAACATTTTGGTCCATGAGTAAAGACTGTACTGGAGCTCCATATGAAATGTTTATTTAATTAAAAAATGTAATAAATAACTAGCTGCACTGTATAGGAAATTCTTCATGTGTAAGATATTCTGACCCACTGTGAGGGGCTTATGATCAGTGCCAGCACACCCACTGCAAAGCTCTGTGTCAAAAGGTTAAAGGTGTTAAGGTTTCAAGCTACTCAGATGCCTTGCATGCAGAATGTCATGGCTTTTACACAGATTTCATGCACGTTCTCCAACATATGGCTGTGCTAAGACACAGGCGTGCAGAATGAGTTCAAAACCCAGATGAATCAGCAATATAGCAATTAGAAGATCTCTGAGAATCTGAGATTTACACACCTACTTGATTTAAAAAGTGGAACTGTGGTGTTTTAAAAGCTTTGTTAGAGTTAAGTTAGTCTCGCATTGCCAGACCTTGTTAAGTAGACCAGTGGTTCCCAACCCGGGATTCAGGGGGCAGATTGTGGAGGCTTTGTCTGCTCTGAGGTTGTCAAAATTAGATTTGCACACATTAACTAAAATCATAATAACACTTACTGGATAATTTATACAAAAGTCTGTATATAGAGCTATTTTTTTAAATGATATTTTTTTTTGTCCTCACTTAAAAATGGTTAACTACTCAGTTGGCCAAATCTATGGGACTTCTCAACCTCTGTGACCAGAGCTTTCAATCAGTTTCGTCAGGTCAGCTAGCTTGATAATCCTCATTTTTGCATTTCTGCAGTCCAAGCATCACTATTTGATGAATGAAACAACATGTCTAAAGAACGTAAAAGTGCTGATGACTCATCAGTATCAAAAAAGAAAGTAAGGCTACATGTATATCTGTAAAGTTACCTTGAGTTCGGTTTTATGAAAGGACAGGACACAATGTGTCATTTGTGGCGAGAAGCTATAGCTCATAAAGCCAAGCAAAATGAAACGACACCAGGAGACTATTGGGCTGTGTAGGTCAGCTTTTCTTTTAAATTTAGGGAGGGCTTCAAGGAAAAAGGTTGAGAACTACTGAAGAAGACGATCATATCCATTAAACTGCCAGATTTAGGTTTAAAAACATGTTTTCATCACAGAAATCATAAGAAGATCAAGATAAACTATTAAAATGACTGCATTCAGTATCACTTTGCTTTCATTGACTTCTGCGGTAAAAGTAGTTTTAGGTGCTCCCCTGAGATTCTGCTTGTGTAAAAAAAAAGAAAAACATAAACCCCACATTTAAGCCCTGTGTTGTTTCTTGAAATGTGACTTTCAGCAAAGAAGAAGGGGCTCCATGTACCTGGAGGAGGAGACCAACAAGAAGTCCGAAGTGATCTCCTGCATCTTCTCCCTGAAAGAGGAGGTTGGAGCTTTAGCCAAGGGCCTGCGACTCTTTGAGGTAAATGTCTATACTCACATACATGCGGTCACCCCTTCACTGTTGAACAAAAGCCTGAATGCTTCCACTGATCTTGCTTATAGCCATCCCCAGGGCTTACATACAGTATAACAGATAGATGAACAGAACAGATGTATGGCTTCAGCCATTATTAGAAGATATATCGATAACTCTCAGATCCTGACATAAGTTGCAAGGTAACAAACACAAAGGGAACCCTGGTCTGAATTGG
Source organism: Perca flavescens (assembly GCF_004354835.1). Taxonomy (NCBI): domain Eukaryota; kingdom Metazoa; phylum Chordata; class Actinopteri; order Perciformes; family Percidae; genus Perca; species Perca flavescens. The sequence goes on from NC_041353.1 coordinate 7,001,605, forward strand.
CCTTGATGCAGTCTTGACTGTATCTGTTCAGGAGGCAAAATTGCATGCAGTTGCTGCTCCTGCAGATTAACACCAACCAGAGCATGCAGGAATGTTCATTTACCACTGGGGGGGTTAAGTCTACTTGGGGTAAAACCAACCACTTCATGATGTGGTTAAAAACACATTTTTTGAGTTTTCTTCAAGTGGCTAAGATTGACTGCACATCTAACCTCAACACATACTGTCTTTTGTTTTATATGACAATTATTAAATGCATTTGAGTCAAATGAATTCACAACACAACAATTTTCTCATGATAGAAGAGTGAAAAAGAGAGTAAATAGGCCGAATGTTTAAATGAATAGTCTGACATGGGAAATACAGTGATTCACTTTCTTGCTGAGAGTTAGTTGAGAAATGTCTGTTAGCTTAGCATAAAGCCTGGAAACAGCTAGCCTGACGACAACACATTTTAAAAACGACAACACATTTTTTGTGTCACGAGGGGTTAAATTCCATCCATCCATCTTCGTCCGCTTATCCGGTGTCGGGTCGCGGGGGGAGCAGCTCCAGCAGGGGACCCCAAACTTCCCTTTCCCGAGCAACATTAACCAGCTCCGACTGGGGATCGGCGTTCCCAGGCCAGGTTGGAGATATAATCCCTCCACCTAGTCCTGGGTCTTCCCGAGGCCTCCTCCCAGCTGGGCGTGCCTGGAACACCTCCCTAGGGAGGCGCCCAGGGGCATCCTTACCAGATGCCCGAACCACCTCAACTGGCTCCTTTCGACAAAGGAGCAGCGGCTCTCTCCGAGCTCCTCACGGATGACTGAGCTTCTCACCCTATCTCTAAGGGAGACGCCAGCCACCCTCCTGAGGAAACCCATTTCAGCCGCTTGTACCCTGGATCTCGTTCTTTCGGTCATGACCCAGCCTTCATGACCATAGGTGAGGGTAGGAACGAAAACTGACCCGGTAGATCGAGAGCTTTGCCTTCTGGCTAAGCTCTCTTTTCGTCACAGCGGTGCGATAGATTGAATGCAATACCGCACCCGCTGCGCCCGATTCTCCGACCAATCTCCCGCTCCATTGTCCCTCACTCGCGAACACAACCCCAAGGTACTTGAACTCCTTCACTTGGGGTAAGGACTCATTCCCTACCTGGAGAAGGCATTCCATCGGTTTCCTGCTGAGAACCATGGCCTCAGATTTAGAGGTGCTGATCCTCATCCCAACCGCTTCACACTCGGTTGCGAACCCGATCCAGTGAGTGCTGAAGGTTGCAGGCCGATGATGCCATCAGGACCACATCATCTGCAAAGAGCAGCGATGAGATCCCCAGCCCACCAAACTGCAACCCCTCCCCACCCCGACTACGCCTCGATATCCTGTCCATAAATACTACAAACAGGATTGGTGACAAAGCGCAGCCCTGGCGGAGGCCAACCCTCACCTGAAAAGAGTCCGACTTACTACCGAGAACCTGGACACAGCTCTCGCTTTGGTTGTACAGAGATTGGATGGCCCTGAGAAGAGACCCCCTCACCCCATACTCCCGCAGCACCTCCCACAGTATCTCCCGGGGGACCCGGTCATACGCCTTCTCCAAATCCACAAAACACATGTAGACCGGTTGGGCATACTCCCAGGCTCCCTCCAGGATCCTTGCGAGAGTGAAGAGCTGGTCCGTTGTTCCACGACCAGGACGGAATCCGCATTGTTCCTCCTCAACCCGAGGTTCGACTATTGGCGAACCCTCCTTTCCAGCACCTTGGAGTAGACTTTACCAGGGAGGCTGAGAAGTGTGATACCCCTATAATTGGCACACACCCTCTGGTCCCCCTTTTAAAAAGGGGAACCACCACCCCAGTCTGCCACTCCTTTGGCACCGTCCCAGACTTCCACGCAATGTTGAAAAGGCGTGTCAACCAGGACAGCCCCTCCACACCCAGAGCCTTGAGCATTTCTGGACGGATCTCATCAATCCCCGGGGCTTTGCCACTGTGTAGTTGTTTGACTACATCAGTGACTTCCGCCTGGGAAATCGACGACAATCCCCCATTATCCTCCAGCTCTGCCTCTAACATAGAGGGCGTATTAGTCGGATTCAGGAGTTCCTCAAAGTGCTCCTTCCACCGCCCTATTACCTCCTCAGTTGAGGTCAACAGTGTCCCATCCTTACTGTACACAGCTTTGATGGTTCCCCGCTTCCCCCTCCTGAGGTGGCGAACAGTTTTCCAGAAGCACTTTGGTGCCGACCGAAAGTCCTTCTCCATGTCTTCTCCAAACTTCTCCCACACCCGCTGCTTTGCCTCTTTCACGGCAGAGGCTGCAGCCCTTCGGGCCCTCCGGTACCCTGCAACTGCCTCCGGAGTCCTCCGGGATAACATATCCCGGAAAGACTCCTTCTTCAGTCGGACGGCTTCCCTGACCACCGTTGTCCACCACGGTGTTCGTGGGTTACCGCCCCTTGAGGCACCTAAGACCCTAAGACCACAGCTCCTCGCTGCAGCTTCAGCAATGGAAACTTTGAACATTGTCCACTCGGGTTCAATGCCCCCAGCCTCCACAGGGATGCACGAAAAGCTCCGCCCGGAGGTGTGAGTTGAAAGTCTGTTGGACAGGGGCCTCCTCCAGACGTTCCCAATTTACCCGCACTACACGTTTGGGCTTACCAGGTCTGTCCAGAGTCTTCCCCACCCTCTGACCCAACTCACCACCAGATGGTGATCGGTTGACAGCTCTGCCCCTCTCTTCACCCGAGTGTGTCCAAAACATACGGCCTCAGATCAGATGAAACGATTATAAAATCGATCATTGACCTTCGGCCTAGGGTGCTCTGGTACCAGGTACACTTATGAGCATCCCTATGTTCGAACATGGTGTTCGTTATAGACAATCCATGACTAGCACAGAAGTCCAACAACAAACAACCACTCTGGTTTAGATCAGGGAGGCCGTTCCTCCCAATCACGCCTCTCCAGGTGTCTCCATCATTGCCCACGTGTGCGTTGAAGTCCCCCAGCAGAACAATGGAGTCCCCACTGGAGCCCCATGCAGGACTCCAGTCAAGGTCTCCAAGAAGGCCGAATACTCCGAACTCCTGTTTGGTGCATATGCACAAACAACAGTCAGAGTTTTCCCCCCCACAACCCGCAGGCGTAGGGAGGCGACCCTCTCGTCCACCGGGGTAAACTCCAACACAGCGGCGCTCAGCCGGGGCTTGTGAGTATCCCCACACCCGCCCGGCGCCACACCCTGGGCAACTCCGGAGAAAAAGAGTCCAACCCCTATCCAGGAGTATGGTTCCAGAACCGAGACTGTGCGTAGAGGTAAGCCCCACCAGATCTAACCGGTAGCGCTCCACCTCCCGCACCAGTTCCGGCTCCTTCCCCCACAGAGAGGTGACGTTCCACGTCCCCAGAGCCAGCGTCTGCTGCCCGGGTCTGGTCCGTCGAGGCCCCTGACCTTCACTGCCACCCATGTGGCATCGCACCCGACCCCAACGGTTCCTCCCACAGGTGGTGGGCCCATGGAATGGAGAGGGAGTTGCCACGTAGCTTGTTCGGGCTGTGCCCGGCCGGGCTCCGTGGCAAAACCCGCCACCAGGCGCTTCGCCGGCGAGCCCACCGTCTGGGCCTGGCTCCAGGCGGGGCCCCGGGCTTCCTCGGGCAGGGTCACTCCATCTCTGCTTAGCTTTTTCATTGGGGTTTTTGAACCATTCTTTGTCTGGCCCCTCACCTGAGACCACTTTGCCTTGGGAGACCCTACCAGGAGCACAAAGCTCCAGACAACACAGCCCTCAGGTTCACAGAGACACACAAACCTCTCCACCACGATAAGGTGATGGTTCACGGAGAGGAGGGGGGGGTTAAATTGTCCCTGTAAAATGGTGAATTGTCATTTTAACACAGTTTTTGGGAGTAAACAAATACATGTCAATTGGTGACCTTTAGAGATGCCGACTATTCCTCACGTATCAATAATGGTCTGATCGAAGGCAGACGGACGTGATGAGTTGAAGATGAACTTCCTCAGGTCTTTTATTTTCATAAAGTTACTGATTAACATTAAACAAAACAAGCTACATAACATTGAGTTTCTTCTAAATTTGAAATATTAAAAGATTACAGTATTACAAGATCTAGTTCATCAGTTACATTTAATTTTAACAGTTGGAGCAGAGGAAGGTAAGTTAGTTCATATATATATATATATATATATATATATATATATATATATATATATACACATATATAATTATCTGTAGTTCATGTTCTTTTCTGATCCTTCAAAGAGGTAAACTAAACAAACTGAGCTTATCTCAGATATTTGTGTATCAGACGTGTGCAAACATGACAGCTATCTCTTTGAGCCACTAACCCACCTCGTCCAGGGTTTTATAGTAATAATGAAATAGTCAAACACTGGACTGCTCATGTCTGTTAAGGTCCTAGATATCCAAGGAAGGTTCAAATCAAGGGGAACTGGACTTGGTTAAAGGTCCTCGAAGACGTGTTGTCTCTCTTAATTGGACTGTTTAGAAAAACTGATCACACACTTCTGGTTTGTAGAGGTGGAAAACATTAAATTAGTCCAGATTTGAAATATAATTTATACTGTATTTGATCATTTTTATTCACTTTATACTGCCACTTAACTACATGTGTAATAGTTGAACATATTTCACCTCACAACCGTTATTAGTTACTGTCAAAATTTGGATTTTACATACTTTGTATAAAATATATAATCAGCTTTTATATTGATACATTTTTACAGATTAAACTACTAAATAGTTTCTAAAGTAGTTCAAATAAATCCATCATAACCAGCTGCAATATTAAAGGGACACTTTAGCTATTTCATTTTGCACTTTTATAAAGTTAGGGGACAAAAAACAGAAGATCAAAAGTAAAACAGTAGAGTCCGGGATCCTGACATTTTGTCCCTAGAATAAATCCTACATTTCCCATAATGCAATTCAAAAGTGTTTTTCATTAGACCCTTGCTTCTTAAACTTCGGAAAGCTTCCTCCAGATCCACAGAAGATATTATACACCTGTTTTACCAGACTTGTGATGAATAAACTGAATTTCCAAGATTCAAATTGGTGGAGTGTTTCTTTAAAACACTGCTTGCACTTTAAAACATCGGTAATAATAATCCAATATAATAAAATAACACGCTGACAGGGGTCATTTTGCATACTTCTTTTGTACTTTACTTTGGTGAAATTTTGAAAGTGGTATTGTTAAAAAATCTCTAAAAGACGTGTTCGTTCTGATTTCTAGAGGAGGAAGGAGAAGCTGTGATATTGAAAGTTAACTAAAAGGTTTAATAAAACAACACAGTGAAAACAACAGTCAAAACACAAATGTTACACTGCAGCTGACAGCGGACTGATCTCATGCTTCTCCTTGTGGAGTTACAGAAGAACAGTCATGTGACATGACAAACAAATACACTGTAAACAGCGGACTCCAACTGCTTCCCTTGCGGGGTCACAGATTGAAGTGCTGAGACATTCCCCGGATCACACATTTATTCCCCTACATCTGGGTGGTTCCTCAAATGAAATCTTCCCCTATTGGTCAGATGTCCCTCAAAAGAAAAGGTGTATGTTCCCAATTAGTGTATTGAGGCTACACCCGGTCACAGGATCTTATCGAGACGGTGTAAATTGTTTCCAAACTACAGCAATACTCGTTCTTTGTCTTAATAATGTCTGGCTCAACTGGCGATGGCTCTCAAAGTTGTTTAAACAATAAGTCTTCTAGCGCTTTTTACATTTATGCTAAATAACAGCAATGACCTAATCAATTCTTTAGAAGCTTGAGAAGGTGTGAGTCAGACAAGTGCTGATTAAGCTTAATCAGTATTGAAATATTCCTTCACTCAGTTACACAACAGTTTACATTTTTTAAGTTACATTATTTACCTTAAAGTACATTGTTTTCAAAACGTAAGCATAGTTTTAACTTTTTACTTCAACAGTATCAATCTTCTCATTAAACTCTCAGCAAGAAATCACATAAGCGTTTTTTTTTTTCAAAAGATAAATACAATTAGTCGATGATTAAACTTTTTCAGGTCTTTCACAATCATAAAGTTACTGATTAACATTAAACAAAACAAAATACATACGTGTGTACGTGACTCTACAAACGCATGAAGTAAACAACTCATTTTTTGATCTTCGACATGTTAGTTTAAGGTTCAAGTTTGCTCTTTTGGCAGGCAAAACAGAAGTCATCTCCAGAACATTCTGCAGGAAAACAGTTCAAAAACATGCAAAATATCCCAAGACAAAAGATGTTTTAGGTTAAAGAAAAATGTTTTTGTGGGGTAGAGATGTGGGTGGGTTGACTCTGTTAAATATAACAAGTATGTGCAATATGCTGCTCTCCAAATGCAGCAGCAAATATCAGGATCCTTTTTGAACCTATGAGATCCCACTTTCAAAATCCTCCCCCTGCTCCACCCCCTTCCTCCCCCTGATCTCCTGTTCTTTCCAGTTTTTCTTCAAAACAGGCCAAATTACCCCCCAAACCATCAACACGCCCCTCTCTTCCTTACAACAATGTAACACATGTTCATTTCCCTATAAACACAGTTTTGAAGAAAACATACTGTACCTCTTCCTCGTTTTTCTCTGTGTTCTCTGATAAATTGAAAACGACTGCTTGCTCCGTAGAGCAATGTGCTAGCGTGTAGCCGAGCAGCTGTGGCATCTTATCATTATGTCTGTATTCTCCACATTTCAGTCAGAAAGTTGCAAAATAAAACCACAACACTGTTTATCCGCCTGGGCCTTAAACACACGTGACACAGTAACATGGTCTCCATGTGACGAGTCAGAGTCATGGGCTGACCTCGCGCCTCAGTGGGCGACAGAAGGGTGGATGTCACCTGCCTTACAGTCGTGGGACGGCTCAGAGGGGTACAGAAATCTGACCAAATAACCCCTGCATGCTGCTGGGATTAGGATTTAACTTTTATGTTAAACTGGGCCAGGCAACCAATAGCACAGATGTTAAAGTGTTTCCCTTTGTGCAAAGAAAGAACAGCATCACTGAGCTTTTGTCTGTGGTCAGGTACACATTGATCACTTAATATTAAATATATGAATTTAAATGTTGTAATCCCAAAGCTTCACCCTTCTTTTTTTTAATTGCTAAATGCAATGAATGTACAACATATTAGGGGGCATCTTCCAAATAATTAGATGCAGCCACTTTTGCACAATCTATATCTTAATTTTAGTTTTAAAATCTTTGACTTATTTGTCAGACTAGACGTCTTCCTTTTTAACTATTATATATTTTAAAAGGGAAATCAATGATGGATAGTTAGTTATACTTGAACTCACTTCGTCAGTTTTTTTAAGATGAAATGTTCTATATACATAATATATTCAGTTCACATTGTTTTATATATCATGTTTTTGAACTTATGGGGAAGATTTACAGTAATTAAGTTAAATAATTGAGAAGTTCAATGGGACAACATCTGCTCATATGCTTAGAAATCTTCAGTAAGTCAGCTGACAGTCAATAGATAACGGCACATCACAAAAAAACGACTCATCTTTTCTTTTGAATGCCAACCTGGACTCTTTTGTCATCTCTGTAGTCACTCCTGGGGGATGCAGGCCCACAGGTTCATCAAAAAAAGCTGTTAAATGTAGAATAGGATCCAGATGGGAGAAAAGGGGAGGCCCTGCTGCACACACCCACCTCTTTACTTAGCCTATAGTAGACAGAGAACAACATACTCCCTCTCCTTCCCCAAAGTTACGTAAACATAAATAACTTTTTAATGGTAATTACCACTTCAAAGATTGTCACGCTCTCCAGCATGAGCTGGAGCCTCTCTGCATTTTGGACATTAAGAAGAATTCCTGTCCGAAAGGGTTTGGAAACATTCCAAGGGTTTTGTGTTCATGCTGCAGAATGAGAAAAAGCCTAAATGTCATAAATCCATTCTGTCTGGCTCAGTGTCAGTTTGCAGATAAAAAGTTCAAGGCAGCTTTCTGAATCAAGGCCATGGTGGACTCCACAATGTCTGATAAATAGCCATCAATTTAGTAAGAAAACACTGCACTCTAGTGGTGGAACGAAAGCAGTGCTGGAGCCTGTTGCAGCAAAAACACTCACAGTTGTTTCTCACATAGATCAGGGGTCTTCAACGTTTTTCAGGCCAAGGACCCCTTAGCTAAAAGAGAGACGGAGTAGGGACCCCCTACTACATATACTATACAAAATGATGTTGCAATAAACTGGGCTGCATGGATGAAAATGAATGGCAGTGAATCCTTAAGCTTGACTATAGCTTAAAGCTTATCTTCAATGTGTTTTTTACAAATAGGCCAATTTATCTTTACGATTAAAATGTTAGTTGAAAATGTTATTAATGTGTACTTTGAGACATATATACTGTACATTTTTGAAAAAATAAAGTTTTTTGTAAACAAATAATTTGGCAGCCCCCCTGCACTAACTCTGAGGACCCCCTAGGTGTCACGGACCCTCTGTTGAATATTTCTTATCATACATGCATGTATTTTGTCATTATTCCACTTTGTTTATATGATGATTCTTTTGCCTTCCATTGAAAAATTACATAAAATCTAAATGGAGGCCAACAAGTTCTTTAAAACACAAACAAATATCACCTCAGGTCTCACCACAGTCTCTTCTCGCAGGAGAATGGCATCAACCTGACGCACATCGAGTCCCGTCCGTCGCGGATGGACAAAGACCAGTACGAGTTCTTCATCAGCGTGGACCCCACCTGCTCCCAGGCTCTGGATGACGTCATTGAAGGCCTGCGTACACAAATCAGCGGCCATGTGCATGAGCTGTCACGCAACAAACAGAAGGACACAGGTTAGTGTTTTTGTGTAACCGTAGTGAGAGGATGAGAATGAATCCTCAACATAATAGCAATGTGTATACATGACATGCTCCACATGTTGTGAGTTCACAAATGGATGTCTGAGGAAAAGAGTTCCCCCTTTATCCAAATTTAATCTGATCCATCATATTTACTAAATAAATAAAATAAAATTAATAAATAAAAATGTATTTTGTTTCAATTGTTTCTTAACTGGAAGGAGTGTTTAAATGTTTGTGTCACACGTTATTAGAACCACAGACTTTGCCATAGGTTTAGTGAATTTTGCAAACATGCTGATTTTTTAGCGGGTATTGTTTACTGTGTGTTCCATTTTACCTAGTGTTAAACCGTTTTTAGACAGTCAGAATCCCGACGAAGTTATTACAATTCATCCCGAGGGGAACGTGAATGTGTGCATCAAATTTCATGGTGAATCAAACATTTGTCAAGATATTTCAGTGAAAACCACAAATGTCAACCTCATTGAGGCGCTAGAGGAAAACTCAGAGGATTACCAAAGTCAACAGGGTTCATCCTCTGGGGATCATGAATGTCTTCATCAGTTATGCCAATCCAACCGATGTAAAGATATTTTGCTACATAGGTGAAACTTTTGACCTGCTGGTGGTGCTATACAGTTGGAAAAGTCAGGTCATTAGGGTTCATCTTTTGGGGGACATGGGACATCTGAACCACGTTTCATGCCAATCCATTCAATAGTTTTTAAAGTGATGGTTCGGAGTAATTTCACCCTAGGGTCCTTTGCACCATGACCTCGAGCCAAACACCCCCCCCAGAAGTTTTTTTCACCTGGGTCGAACATTGGGAGAGTTAGCGTAGAGTAGCGTTATCAGCTGAATAGCTTATTAGCGCAGGGGCTAATGGACCCACGTTTGTATCTCGTAAATGACCCCACTAATAATGCCGAAATGATACCAAACTTCTACACTAGTACAAATAGGTTATGCACTCATAAAACGATGGATTGGAAAGTTTGTAAGTACACCAGAAGTTTATGAACACTTGCCTGCTCTCTTCTGCTCTCTGTTGCTGTTGCTGCTGCTACCTGCAGTTAGACGAGTGCTTAGGGCTGTCTACAAATTACTACACCGAAAAGAGATACAACAAAAATATTTATTAATTTAATGATTAAATAAGGTAATGTCTCCAAACTTACCTCAGTTATTACTTATTTAGTTACTCCTGCTAGTTATACTACAGCACTTATTTAAAAAAAAAAAAGAGTTAAATTAAAAAATATTTTTGTTGCATCTCTTTTCGGTGTTGTAATTTGTATCACTCGTCTTACAGCAACAACAACAGCAGAGAGCAGAAGCCAGCAGGCAAGTGTTATTTACATAAACTTCTGGTGTACTTACAAACTTTCCAATCCATCGTTTTATGAGTACATAACCTATTTGTACTACAGTAGACGTTTGGTATCATTTCGGGCATTATTAGTGGGGTCATTTACGAGATACAAACGTGGGTCCATTAGCCCCTGCGCTAAGCTATTCAGCTGATAACGCTGCTCTACGCTAACTCTCACAATGTTAGACCCAGCTGAAAAAAGCTTCTGGGGGGGTGTTTGGCTCGAGGTCATGGTGCAAAGGACCCTAGGGTGAAATTACTCCGAACCATCACTTTAAGCTATTTCAGCCTGGGTCAAAGTGATGGACCAACCAACCAACATTGCCATCCCTGAAGCCACACAGCTAGCGTGGCTAAAAAATCTAATTAAATGGAGATCAGTACAGCTGAAATGTTCCATTTATCAACTGAGCACATTGTTGGCTGTTGGGTGGTGCTTCATGACTCCCCAGCCAGACTGGGTAATGGACAGCCAGCGTCGCCGATGAGACTGATGGCCCATCGCCCACATCTAGACCCCTTTATTAGTTGTTTCCAGAATGACATTAGTTTAGCTACTGAGAACCAACAGGCTCAGCAGGAACAGAGGAGCTCTGTCTCCTGGACCCAGACTAACACAGGGAAGGAGAACATGCCAAGGTCCCGGCAGAGACAGACAGGGCCACCATGGATCCTCCTTTGACCTCGGTGTAGACACTGTGGTCTGCTGGTCAGGGTCAAGTGGACAAGGGGATATTTATGGCCAGTTTTGGAGACTGCCTGTTTATAGAGGAGCCTGGCAGCAACATATTGTCTTCCTGGGGCCTCAGGCTGGACCACACTGCACAAATGTAGATTAATGATTGGGCCCCAGTGTTTTTGAGTGTCATAAATCCATGTGAACAAGCAGATGACCCTTGATTACTGTTCTGCTGAGTGTCAAAATGCCATGGCACTGAAAAAGAAATCCAACAGGCAAACCATCATCTACATTACGAACATCAATATCAATCTGTTCTCATTTCAATCAGTCAAGAATCACACAATACTCGGGCTGCAACAAATTGTTTTCACTGCAGATTAATCGATCAGTCTGTAAAATAATTAGTTTAGTTTAATTAGTTCAAATGTCTTGTTTTGTCCAATCAACAGTCCAAAACCCAAAGATTCAGTTGGGTTAAGAAATAGCAAATCCTCACTGGGGCTACACACTTTTGTTATTATTCATACATCATTTGGCATAAATAAGGACTACAAATAGTTTAGACTTAGAAATATAAATGATCACACAGAACAGAGATAAAATGACAAGAGCACTACATTTTCTTAGCTGTGGTCAACGTTTGTGGAATTAATTCCTAATTGATTTGACCTGAATGAATACATGTTCAATAAAAACATAAATTATCCATGTTTCATAACTGCTATTATTCAACAGTGCCATGGTTCCCTAATGACATCCAGGACTTGGACCGCTTTGCCAACCAGATCCTCAGTTACGGCTCCGAGCTAGATTCTGATCACCCGGTAAGAATGACTCATCCATCACTGTCTGTGTGCCACATCCTGCCGCTGCATGTGTGCGTGTGTTTGTGTGTGAATATGGTCCACTCACGCCCACGCATTATGAAAGACGGGGCTGCGGAGATGACAGGCTGCACTCTGCCGTCTATTCTAATGGAAACTATCTACACACACAAATTGATGTCATTGCTTTAATTGAGCCCCTATAATTATAGATAATTGCTCCCTTTTGCCACCGCCATTAAAGCAAAATGTATTCATCATAAGCTGAAATACACTCTACAAAGGCTTCATTTGAATATGTATTTGCGTGCTCTTATTAGAGACATAGAGTGTATAACGCTGTCAAAGGCCACAGGGTTTAGCCTTAGCAGAGGATTTCCACTCTTTGATTTAGCAGTGAGTGGCCAGGCTGCGATCATGAGTTCTTACATTTCCTTTGTGTGTGTGTGTGTGTGTGTGTGTGTGTGTGTGTGTGTGTGTGTGTGTGTGTGTGTGTGTGTGTGTGTGTGTGTGTGTGTGTGTGTGTTTTCAGGGCTTCACAGATCCAGTGTATAGAACCCGCAGGAAGGAGTTTGCTGACATCGCCTACAACTACAGACAGTAACTACTCCTAAAAATCTTTATTTTTAAACTCCATCTTATTTTGTGTGAGTTACGGATGAAATATTTTTATATCTTAGTGGTAATTCTGGGTGATTTCTTTATCTGCTTTGCCTTGAAAATTATCATAAACAAATAGGGACAAATTACAGGCAGTCAATGGTGGATTTAAAGGGTCTTTGTGGTATAATTGTGAAGTATTATTCACGGGCACTACAAAGAGCAGCAAACCCAATGAACTGTCCACTGATGTGGTTCGCATTTACACAGCTGCGGAATACTGTGATTATGACAAATAATGAAGTGATGCTGTGCTCACGCAGTCTATCGTCATGGGGAAATTTAAAATAAAAAAACTCAAAAAGCATCAATTTGAACACGTTCATTAGAGGAAATCAGCATTACGTTTATAAAATAATTCAGTTTATATTATTTTTACGGTCTGCAGTGCAGAAGCAGGAGGAATTATTGATTAAAAATGGATATTAAGACATAATAGATCTCATAGTTTCCTGATAATTTCCTTTGTGAGGGTCCCTAGAAAATTGTTACTAAATATCTTTTTATAAATGTGTCTTTAAAGGTCCAGTATTTATGTTTTTAGTTGTTCATTATCAAAATCTGTGTTGACGTTCACAAAACTAGACGCTCCATATTCATCGCTATCTTGAAATACGTTAACCGGTAAGGGACATACAGCATATACTGCTCCGCCCTTTCACATTTTCAGTGTCACATGATAAACTCACAGGTATAAAATTGGCCATCATAAATAGAACTAGATGGGCACTCGGAGAGTGCAGACCTCCGCCAAGGCCATGCCCTATATCTCCCAATGTTAAAAAAAGTGAAACATAATTTGTGTATTCGCCCAGTGATTCAGATACTCTCCAAAATGTCATAGGTTCTTCCTTGGCCCATGCAACACTCTTCCACCATGTTTAATGAAAATTGAGCCAGTAGTTATGTCATAATCCTGCTGACAGATGGACAAACCGAACCGAAAATTAAACCTCCTTGGTGGAGGTAAACATCTTTTGCAAACACTGGTATACTGTATATGTGTGTAACAATGTAGTTTTGCTTATGCAATACTGTCCTCATGCACTACGTCTATCTGCAGGTAAACGGTATGTAACTGCCACAGCATTTATAACCTAAGTTTGCAATGCTTGTCCCTAGAATGGCCTTTATACTGGTACACAAAACTCAACAAGATACAGCATAAATCACATGCAGTAACCTCATGTATTTGTCCCAGTGGCCAAATCATCCCTCGAGTGGAGTACACAGAGGAGGAAAAGGCCACATGGGGGACGGTGTTCAAGGAGCTGAAGACTCTGTACCCGACTCACGCCTGCCGCGAACACAACCGGGTCTTCCCCCTGCTGGAGAAATACTGCGGCTACAGGCAGGACAACATCCCACAGCTGGAGGACGTGTCCCGCTTCCTGCAGTGTAAGTCCTGTCTTGTTATTGACCCTGAGGTCCCACGGATGACATCTTCATTCATATCATTTAGGTGAATGTGGGAGGCAGGTCCTGTTCAAACGCCCTTCTTCCTATTGCTCCCTCTCTCACCTCACTAACTGCTCTTGTTCAACACAACCAAACACTCACCTCTTTCATCTGTCCCACTCTTTCCTGCAGCATGCACAGGCTTCCGGCTTCGCCCGGTGGCTGGCTTGCTCTCGTCCCGGGACTTCCTGGCTGGACTCGCTTTCCGTGTCTTTCATTCTACGCAGTACATTCGTCACAGCTCCAAGCCCACATACACACCTGAGCCGTGAGTGTCGAAACTCTATTCATAAAAGAGGGAAAATATACATTATATGTGTGATTTTTAAAGAGTCATTTTGGTACTTAACACAGGGATATCTGCCATGAGCTTCTGGGACACGTTCCTCTGTTTGCTGACTCCAGTTTCGCCCAATTCTCACAGGTAACTAAGTTTCCTGTCAGAGCAGAAGTAAAAAATACAAAACTAAATAAAAAAAGACACATTCATTGTCCATTGTATATTCTGTACATACAAAACATTCTACCTTTGATTTATTTATATTTAAGATATAAATATATTTTATACTTGTCTGCATATTTGCACTGCCGTAACAGCTCCTTTCCCTCAAAGGATCATTGAACTGTTATCTTAACATACAAATCTATGTAACATATTTTCATTTTCTAATCTCTATGCTTTCATGCTTTAATGCTATTCTGCGTAGGAAATCGGTCTTGCCTCCCTCGGTGCTCCCGATGAGTTCATTGAGAAACTTGCTACTGTGAGTACTGCATACATTACACAATACACACAATACAGCACAGACTCTGGATCCAAATGACATCACCAGCGCAACATGGCAGTGCCCGTATCCAGGATACTTTGGCTTGATTTATGTTCAATAGGAGAAAGTAAAAAGGCTTTGTCCATCTTAGTATACACTATATGGTTGTGAGAAGCTAAAATGATATTTAACTCGCCTCCATTGTATTGGCGTGGCAGCAGAAATATCACAAATATCTCAAAACCCGAGAAAACCCCAAATCAAAAACTACATGCATCGGTAGATAACACAAGATGTAAGTTAGAAAATATGTTGTGTGACCCTTTTAAATCTTCTCAAGGATCTCCTGGTGCGTGGACTTCAGAGAAGCCTGTTTATCAACATTCTTTGTTTCTGGATTTGGTGTATAGATCATATTTTTATGAATCTTATGTGTTCCCTCAGGTGTACTGGTTCACTGTGGAGTTTGGCCTCTGTAAGCAGGGCTCAGAGATCAAAGCTTACGGAGCTGGCTTGCTTTCATCGTTTGGAGAGCTGCAGGTAAGAGAGAGGAAGGGGGCAACACGTGTTGAGTCAAAGGCTCCAATAAAACAGTCTGTACATCACTTTCAGCAAACATGGACCCCCGCAGCAGCAAGATGAACAGTTTTGGCCTCCATCTGTTGTTTATAACACTTTGACCCTGTTGCACAGCAGCAGCACTGCTGGCAGTGGGTTAGTGGTCCACTCAGATTCTGGTTTTGTGTTTCACTGGGGAGTGGGCCTGCCTGCCCAGTGGAGTGTGGGTAAAGTGGTTCAGTGGTAAGTGGGGGAGAGAGAGAGAGAGAGAGAGAGAGAGAGAGAGAGAGAGAGAGAGAGAGAGGACAGACAGCTCTATCAAGGTCACAAGTTACATAAGATCAGAAGCTGTCAGCAGAGGATGTGCACTCTGCCAAGTCACATCAACAAGACAGCAGAGCCCTGAATCATGCTGCACTTCCTGTTTACTCTAGAAGAAATGGGAACAGAGACACTCATATAGACACTGAAATGAAATATGTCCTTTCTTTTTCTTTTTTCTTTTAGTACAGCTTGACAGACAAGCCAAAACTCCAGCCCTTTGACCCTGACAGGACCAGCATCCAGAAGTACCCAATCACAGAGTACCAGCCTGTTTACTTTGTTGCTGAGAGCTTTGAGGATGCCAAAGAGAAAGTGAGGTAAGAAAATGAGTTTCTTTTTATGCTTTCCTGCATATAAGTTTAGGTTACATACAAAACATTAACGTCTCTGCCTGCAGGAAATTTGCAGCCACCATCCCCAGGCCTTTCTCAGTGCGCTACAATCCATACACCCAGAGTATTGAAGTGCTGGACAACACCCAGCAGCTCAAGAACCTGGCTGACAGCATCAGTAGTATGCCCCTACGTTAATTATTTCACTGTGGAGTGGACACTAAAATCTCTTTTGCCTATGATTAGATAAACTGAGAAAAACTACTCTAACACTAAATAAGCCAGGCAACTTTGAGTCATGAAAATGTAAGTTCCAGGTTAGTTTTGTTTTACTCTAAATCTGTTTTTGTTTTCTCTTGTTTCAGGTGAAATGGGGAAACTGTGTGAAGCCCTGCAGAAACTGAAGTAAATGCAAATGCAATCTGAGCCCAAGCGCCCTAAAAATCTCTTCATTTATTCAATAAAGCTTTGTTTATTATTAGGCAGTTCTGCTTAGCATGCTTGCAAATTAGCTTTCTTTGTATTTAAATAAGTCAAATTGGCAGTATTACTGTAATCCAGTTAGTGTTTTAGTCAAGTGAATAAAGTGTAGCCTGTTACTTATGTAGGATAACAATACATGTGTTGAACAGCTAAAATGGTACTGCTATTAGTGTTATTAAGAGACATGTTTTTCAAAATAAGAGGGTTTGTCAATTAACCTAAATTATCTCTTTAGTAACTTTGGTGACTTTGATGAATTTCAAACTCAAAATGTAAACATCAAATTTTACTTCTAATATGATGTAAAAACAATAAAAAAATGAGAATCCTTTCTATGCACTTCAAACCTAAAATCATATTGACAGATCATTTCTGCCCCTAGCTTCCATTTTGCTTGGCTGAATTAAATGTTTTGTATTTGCATGAAATGTTTTAATGAAAATGAAATGGAAAAAAAAAAATTTCTCTTCTCTCTCTGTCATTTTTTTTTTTTTTTTACTTTTTAAAGGTGCAATATGTAATATTGTATGTAATACTGGCAGCTTGCGGTTAAAATAGTTACAGCACTACCAATTCAAAATACTGGAGAGTCGTCTCCCCCGCCCCCTCCTGCCCAGACTCGAAGTTCACGGAGGTTGCCAGGCTGAGACCGCAGCATTCACAACAATGTAGCTAGACGCTTTTCTCACATAGCCAGACATTACTCCACAGCACAGCCGAGTAGCTAACGGTAGATGCTAGTCTCACATAGCCAGACATTACTCCACAGCATAGCGGAGTAGCTAACGGTAGATGCTGGCTATATTGACAGTCATAAAAGCCCATGCTCACGCTGAGCTCTGTAACCAACTGACAGACACACTTTTTCGGCTTAAATTGACAGTATGAACCGCTAAAAACACAACAACCTCACTGTCCTCTCCACACGCGAGTCAGGCACACTTCCTCGGCTTATAATTACAATAAGAAACGCTAAAAATACCACTACCTTGCCGACGGAACACACTTCATTGGCTTAGAATTACGGCAACAATCGCTAAACACTGCAAACTCACAGTCCTCTCTTTCCGATTTACAGCCCCCCTCTCGTGGCTTAAAATAACTCACCGTTGTCGGCTCCAGCCGCTAAACTACACGTTGTAAACAGCCATGGGCTGCTTGCCTGGTCCTCCTGCTAACGTTAACAGTTAGCAGGGTTAGCATGGCGGCGTTAGCCAGGACCAGTCGGGATCACTTTACTGGCTATGTCTCAATTGTTTTTGCGAGTAACCAACTCGGGTACTCTAGCTATATAATTCAATGTGAGTACACAAATGTTGAAATGACAAAAAATGCCCATCCCTAGTAGCTGTGATAAATTAGCCTGAAGCTAATGCTTACCGGTTCAGGAGAAAATAAGCCAACTCTGCGTCCTTTTGGGATCTAAGCTGTCTCCATCTTTCAAATACATCTCCAATATTTACCAGGGGGTTGTTACGTCTCTGGTCACGCAACTGTTAGAAACATGCTGTTTTCTTTTTTTTATGTCATGTAGAATCTATCTCCGTTGATCCTGTTCGTTTGTTTGCTGCTTTCATGGCTGTACTACCGTTACAGCTGTAGCGTGCTGGGTTTACATTTTTACAGGTATATCTGGCAACCCGGCCTGCCTGTCAAACTGGGCCGTTGATAACAACACACAGATCAAAACATAAACATAAATTCCGTCACGGAATGTAAATTTCAAAAAGAAAAAATACTGACATTAGCATTGTTGTCAGAAAAGATAGTATTTCAGTTTAACATGTTTCCTTAATATCTGATGAGGCATTGGTGTCATTTTTGGATTTATTACAGTACAAATATTACATATTGGACCTTTAAGTTTATTACTTCTTACATACATTTTAATAATATTATACCAGTGTTTTCATCATGGTGTCTACAACATGTATCCATCCTGTGTGGGCTTTCAGGACAACACACATTTATATAAGCCAGATACAGGTAACAATACTACAAAAAGTCCAAAAATAAAGAAATCTACTAACTCATCCTGTGGGCAGCTATGACTGGCTGCTGTATAGACAGATAATACATGATAAAAACACAGTTGTAAAAACATAAAATATGTCTTCATCGGAGAAGATATAACTGTTGACAAATCCTGCACATTAATAAACAGAAGAGTCTTATATTATTACAACTGTGTTATATTATTTTGCTATGAGCCTGTTTTTATACCAGTATTCAGTTAAGGTGGCGGAGTTATAGTTGTGGCCAAATACATTAATAAACACAAATGTTCATTATAGTTTGTTATAGACCATTTAATAAATGTTTCATGCTGCGTATAGGTTCAAATAAAGTGTAACCGAAATATAATAAGAAGTTTTTAGGCTGCAAGTCATTGTGTTGAAAGATTTTAGGATATTGATTTAGAAATTAATAATAGGCTATTATAAATTCTCTAATATGCGCTAACCCTTTTAACCACCACAAATCTGAATCAACTGGATTTGATTTACTTCTATAGAAATATGGAACATGTATGTAACCCATAACCTGTTTTGCTTGAATGCATCTGTGATTCATAATATATATATTTTTTAAATAAATAAATAAAACACGCACCTTCGCAACTGATCTCCATAAAGCCGTCAGATGACAGGGTATTTAAACGTGTCCGCGAGGTGACGATGGCACACATCCAGTTGGCTCCGGTCCCTCCGTGAAGCCCCTAGCAGAGACCCCACGGCCCGTAGATGAAGACGGATAACGGGGTGCAGACGGCTGGTTTCAGCGGGAGGAAGCAGAGTCTGATCGAGGATGCCCGCAGGGAGCGCAGCAGCGGCTCGGCGGGCTCCCCGGGGCCCCCGGGGCCCTCCCGGTACGGAGACAGCTTCGTGTTCGACGAGAAGGACGGCAGGGTAACTCTGAACGTCCTGTTCTCTCTCAGCAATGAGAAAAACGCCGGATTCTTCAAAACTGGGAAAATATTTGAGGTAAGCCTCAAATTCAGATGTTTGACTTGTGTTAAAGTATAGCCTAAAAAAATATTGCATTTAAGATCCAAATCAAGGTAAAGTCCAGAAGAAGCTATTACTACTAGTAGAAAGATGTAGCCTACTTAAAGTTTCAAAAGTAAATGAACTTTCAGGGTTATTGTAGGCTAAATTATATTATTAGCCCATAATTTACAGAGGGAATGGGGGGTTACAACAGCTAGCCTACAATATTTCTTCTGAAATACAGTGGAGTAGGAGTAGAAAGTAACATTAAAATGGGAGTATTCGAGTAGAGTACAAGTACCTCAAAGTTGTGCTTAAGTAAAGTACTAGAGTACATGTATTTAGTTACTTTTCACCACTGCAAATAGGTCTATTACATTTGAGTCATATTTGTAACATTAAATAAAAAATCAGCTCTAATCCATCATTTTGACCATATAGATGTGAGTTTTATTCACAACGATAATAATAATAATTGGAAAACTATACCATGAGGTACTGCAGATTACTGATGTAAACAATTCTTAAACAGCAATCAGAAACATTACTAACATTCATTCATTAATATGAACGAATAATGAACAGATTTGATCCTTCTAAGATATTTCCATGAATTTCAGGCTCCGATCTTTCATTTTGGATTTGGGTTATAGATTTTGTCTTAAAGAATGGGCAAAATAAAATCCCTAAAAGGCATCACCTGAGCCTTTAACTTCCAACAAATGCAAGTAAATAACCACCCGACTGATTAGTGACAAGATATTACTCGGTCAACTATTATTAAATGAAGGCCGAGTGGAAATTGTAGCTTGGATTTCAATAAATGAATGCAAAATACGTACATTTTCAGCATGACAATAACTAAACTAAAGGCCATTGAGTTTCTCCTCAGTGCCAAGACCTTGATTATCGGCCTTTTTGTGTGTGAATTTTTGACATCTTTTGCTCTTTGTTTTTGTATCCCTTCACAGACGTTTGAAGCAAAACTTCTCCACATCGAAAGCCGACCGGGGAGGAAGTCAAAGAACAGCATGACAGACCTGGAGCTGTTCATGAAGTGTGAAGTTCACAGCTCTGACCTGGACGCTTTCATCAACTCACTGAAGAGAGTGGTGGACGACGTTCGCTCCATACCAGAGGAAAAAGGTTTTTATTATTCCCCTAATGCTTTTTAATTAGACTAGTGAGGTACGCCCATGTTAGGGCATGATATGCAATGTTACAGGCTTACTTATTAAATAATTTCCACCTTTAATGGATAGGACCGAACCCTGGACCTTTTGTGTCGAGGCATACACCTCTATATATGTGTGCCTGCCCCAACAACTGAGCTAACCAATGTGAATATTCTTTTTTTTTTTACGATTATTTTTGGGCTATTCCGCTTTTAGTTGATAGGACAGCTAGGTGAGAAAGGGGAAAGAGAGGAGGAAGACACGCAGGAAGTCGTCAAAGGTCGGATTCGAACCCTGGACCTCTGCGTCAAGGCAT
The DNA here is from genome assembly GCF_004354835.1 of Perca flavescens. Classification (NCBI taxonomy): domain Eukaryota; kingdom Metazoa; phylum Chordata; class Actinopteri; order Perciformes; family Percidae; genus Perca; species Perca flavescens. The sequence goes on from NC_041353.1 coordinate 7,022,425, forward strand.
AGAGTGTGCCTGCTCTACCAACTGAGCCAACCCAGCCACACAATGATGTTTTTTTTAATGTAATATGATAATAAGGCCAATTACAAAAGCACTAATTCATTATTTTTCCTCCCACAGTTCCATGGTTTCCCCAACAGATAAAAGATCTCGACAGATGCAACATGTTAATAACCAAATTTGATCCGGACATGGACCAGGACCATCCAGTGAGCGTTTACATATCTGCTGCAAATCTTTAAATCATATTTATCAGGAAAACACTCAGCTTATTTGTACTAAGTTAACATCTTTCTTCTGCAGGGATACAGCGATTCAGAATACAGAAAAAGACGGGCTTTCATATGTGAGCTAGCCTCCACTTACAAACAGTGAGTTAGATCTTTATTTATCTTCATTGAGCACTATGTATCACTCAAATATTCTCTCATAAATTAATTTTCTTTGTCACAGGGGAGACCCGTTGCCCATTGTGGAGTACACAGCAGAGGAAGTATTCACATGGTGAGAATGGGCTGCACAGTCCTGCATGTTATAAATGCAGACGCACAGTGGAAGATGATTAAAGTACAATGTGTTGTTGTGTTAAAAGGAGGGAGGTTTACCGGCAGCTGCGGAGTATTTACCCCGGTCTGGCCTGCAGGCAGTTCATGGACGGGCTGCAGCAGCTGGAGGAAGAGTGTGGCTACGGAGAGGACCGCATCCCTCAGCTTAGAGAGGTTTCTGCCTTCCTGAAAGGTGGTCTTCAAACGATAATACACACTGAAAAAGTAAAATAAATGAATGTTTGTGCTCTAAAAAGCTCCTGCAAAAGTAGAATTATGAGAGATTTTGGTCTCTTATATAACAGTATAAACATATAACAGTGAAAAGGTAAAATCAAGAAACATTTCCGACGATAAAAGGTAACAGAGATAGAAAAAGTAAAAAAAAATGAAGAATGCTTAAAAAGACATATATATTAAATATGAGTCAAAGTCATAATACTGCAAAAGAACTACTCAAGCAATGCAGATATTACATTGCTACATGTCCTTATAGACATGTGTAACCTTATTTAAATATGGCTAAATAACAATGAGCTTCTTTGGGAATCATGCTACTGTACAAACTGAGACAGGGAGATAGCGATGGAGGGACATTTAATTTTTTTAATGTACATACATACATCTGTAAGTACATACATATGTACATGTAGAAGTATGTACATGTAGAAGTATGTGCATAGATCTTGCTTTGATGGCAGCTAGGAAATGCTTAGCTTAGCTAATGGAAAGCTTCCAAATCGCCAGCAATAGTCCACTGGTGGAATGAACTCTCAAGTTATTTTGTTATGGACAGCATTTATTAGAAGAGTAAAGACATAACCTCTGACATTTTGAAGTTATGGCAATCTCATAAAGAATTTGACTATATGAATTTTTACATTAATGGACTATGACAACAAAGTATTGTCTGTTTTGTCCTTTTGTGAAGGACTTGAAATATGAGGAATGAGATATATGTATGAAATTACTTCCCATTGTTTTTGCAAAAAAAAAGAAAAGAAAGATGAACAAATGTGGAACAACAATGCCAAAAATGAATTTGACTTTGAGGTCATATCTTCACACATCTGTTGGCTCTACTTCCTCGGAGCTCCATCCCAGTGTGTTTGACAGCGTTTCTGCTCCTTTCAGAGAAAACTGGTTTCCAGCTGCGTCCAGTAGCCGGCCTGCTGTCAGCCAGAGACTTTCTGACCAGTTTGGCCTTCCGGGTGTTTCAGTGCACACAGTACATCCGTCACTCCTCAGCGCCCATGCACTCCCCTGAGCCGTGAGTCATGGTTTTCTGGGACCCAACTTATTTATTCATGTACTCAGCTGCTTTACCTTTCATTGACTCAGTTCCATCTGCCCTGACAGGGACTGCTGCCATGAACTACTCGGCCATATTCCCATGCTGGCAGATAAAGAATTCGCCCAGTTTTCACAGGTAACTGCACTCTGTTCTTTGATTTGACATAATCAGAGTGCAATCCAGTATTATCAACTTTCATTTGAATCCATTTGAACTATTTCAGGAGATTGGACTTGCCTCGCTCGGAGCTTCAGATGAAGACATCCAGAAACTGTCAACGGTAGGTTTTTATTACTATTTTAAACCTGAAATTAGATTTTAATGCCACCTGAAATGTAATTTGAATACATTCAGACATACAATACTTTTGTATTGGCAGTTCTTCATCACGAGAATAGGAAAATTACACAATTTTATATAAAGTCTGTACATTTCATCCTCTTTGTTTTTAAACACTTTACACAACATATATTTCACATATTTTTCATGTTTTGTGGTACATTTCTATTTTACATTTATGATTTTGGCCTCCTGGAGTATTTTTTTTTCCTTGTATGTGAAACACTTGGACCGGTTTTTGATTCAGTCATGTCAAATATTGAAAGAGAAGCTTTTAATATCGGAGGGAAACACAGGCTCTCTTAACGGATCTTTCCTGCCATCTAGTGGCTTAAATAAATGACTGCACATTATGTTTGATCCTGCTCTCTACATCTGCCGAAACCTTTTTTATTGTGCTCTGTCTTTACAGTTATATTGGTTCACTGTGGAGTTTGGCCTCTGCAAGCAGAACGGAACAGTGAAAGCTTACGGCGCCGGACTCCTGTCATCTTATGGAGAGCTTGTTGTGAGTTCACACACAAGTATTTTTTGCTGCATATTCATTTTTGCGTGGTGTGCTGACAGTCTTTGACCTGTCCCTTCCAGTACGCTCTGTCTAATGAGCCGGAGTACAAGCCGTTTAACCCGGAGGAGACAGCAGTGCAGCCGTACCAGGACCAAACATACCAGCCTGTTTACTTTGTGTCCGAAAGCTTTGAGGATGCAAAGACTAAGATGAGGTATTCCTTTTATTTATTGCTGTTGGGTGCTAACTGTGTTCATTTAGCTGGATTCGGACATTGACATTACATTAAAACTGTTATAAATGTAATGTTGCTTGTTCAAATCAAACACTGCACATTGTATTCTGGAACTATTTGTGGAACCAACATCTCTACTAAGTCCAAGGTTTTTTATTAAACCATGACCACAATCTCAATTAATTACTTTATCCTAAGGCTAAACAGAATTTACAGTAAATTGTTTAGTTGTCTAATGTTAAAGAGAAATATTTTATAACACTTTAATACTTACATATAAAATGCAATATAATATTCTTCCTTGAGCAAGTTCTGAATACTTTTATATATTACAATGACAAAGTTAGCAGAGTATACATTCAATACATACGTAGATTTTAAGAGCATGGTTTTAGTTTTAATTCAGTTAATATTCTTTGACTTCATTTTAACTTTATTGTTTACTAATGGCCTTCTTTAGGAATTTATTTCTCACACACCTTATCTTGTTTTTTATGATTTCCTATAAAAATTCAATTTCCCAATGGAATAAATAAAGTCTATAGATGGTGGCAAATTGAGGGGGAATTAAATCACGAGTTATCCTGTGAAGTTTTCTTGTAAATAAAGTTTGTGTAAACATGCAGTTTTTCTCTCCGAAAGCCTGAAAACCAGACGAATCTGCAAGCTCATGTTTCATTTGCTCCGGCAGATATAATATATATAATATATAATATTTGAGAAATATTGTGACCAGGCAGCCGTTTTTTCCCCTGCTTCCAAACGGGCCAAGCACCGCCCCAGCTTGGGTGTGTTGCTCTGACTGGTTTTAGGTCTATTTAATTGCGTCCAGAGGGAAACAGGGACCTGTTCCTAAAAACATTGCTCCATAGGACTACTTGTGGTCAAATGTGCCTTTAATGAGTTGACACACCTTAGTAAGAGACTTAGGAGTTTTTTCCTAATATCTGTCACACATCTGTATCTCTGCATCTGTTTATACTCTGCATTCATTCCCTCCCACAGGAGATACTCTGCAACCATCAAGCGCCCCTTTGCAGTTCGCTACGACCCCTTTACCTGCAGCGTGGAGGTTCTGGATCAGCCCGGCAAGATCCAAAACGCTCTGAGCCAGATGAGAGAAGAACTGAAGACCCTTCACAGCGCCTTGGAGACATTCAGCTCATCTTAGGACCGGGAACAGATTTTCAGAGCAGAGAGAGAAAAGGATGAACATTTGAACATTGTATAAGAGATCTACTAATATGAACACAAAGGCAATCAAAATGTAGTCAGGTTTGTGAGGTTCCACATGACTAATTGTTTGCGTGTATAATTTATTATGTAAAAAGAAATACATGTTTATTTTCATGAAAAAGTTTCAAAACATTTCAGAGAAACAGAAACGTATTAAGATACTTTACTGCAGTAAAATCTTACTTAAGTAAAGGTATGTAACTATTATCAGCAATATTTACTTCAAGTAGAAATGTTCCCTGTCAGTGTTTTCCTATTATATTTGATGTTTCTGAAAATATAATTGCTGCATTAATGTGTATGTTGCATTTTACTGCTGTAGATGTTTAAGGTTGTGCTCATTTGAACTCCTTTATATACGGTTGGGTAGTTTAATCTACAAAAGTCTGTCCATGGTGTCAGAAAAACAGCCCTGTTTTCTGCTTTGTGACAAAGCATTTTCAAGATGCTTTCTAAAGATTTTATTTAGCTTAAGAAGTAGGAGACTTTTCTCAATTGTCTTCTAAAGGAACCTTTTCAGTTTATTAGAAAAATTCAAATTCGAATTTGAAGATAAATGGTTTTCACTGGACAGGAAGGGTATAAAAATTATAATCTCAAAAGTAATTAAACTAAGTAGTGTTCAAAGGGATCTGGCCAACTGGTCTGCGCTGCCGGCATCGCTACGGTCCACGATTGCTGTTGTTAAAATGAACATAGTTCCTTGTGTGAATTTCTTAAGTACAATGATCCCCTGACGCCCACCAATACATTTCTGGAAGAAACGTGATACCTTAATTCGGCAGTATATTTGGAATAATAAATAACCTAGGCTAAAATACTCTACACTGCAACGTACCACAAGCATGGGAGGCCTGGCCCTCCCCAACTTTAAAATATATCGCAGAGCCTTTCAACTATGGGCCCTCAGAGTGTGGATGGACCCCTCATCTACAGTTCCATGGAGAGAAATAGAGCAAAATCTCACTGGTAGTCTGAGACTGTAAGACCTCGCCTTTGCAGGTGTGTGTCCAAAAAAGTGTATGCTAGCCTATGGCCCTATTATCACCAACACATTGACCAACTTTAAACAAGTGGAGAAGCAACTACGCTACACCAATAAGTGGCATTTGAATACCCCAATATGGCACAATGCACACTTAATGTCTGGTAAGAAACCCTTTGCTTGTGACCAGTGGAGTGACAGAGGTATTTATACTTTAGACCAGCTATTCAATGAGAAAGGTATGTTGAATTTTGAAGACCTCAGAGCTAGTTTTGAAGTCCCCAGGTCATCCCTCTCCTTTTATCTTCACTTAAGATCAGCCCTAAAATGTTATGGAGTGTCATGGGGAATTACATGGTTTGTTGATTTTCCTGTGAGAGGATTAGTGTATAAGATTTATGCTAAACTGATCCATAGGAGAACTCCCAATAGTAAAGAAATGGGAGCGAGAGCTGAGCCCTGAGGGGACCGCAATTAATTGGGAGACAGTTTGGGACAACATCCACTGTTCCAAGAACCCAGATCCACTTCAACATATGTCATAGGACATATTGGACTCCTCAGAAGAGATACGTCTCTAAAGCCAGTCCCACTCCCTATTGCACATTCTGTCAACCTGAACAAACTGGAACTTTCCTGCATATGGTCTGGGAATGTGAACAGGTGCATGAGTTCTGGAATAAAACATCAATAATATCTGATGTGATAGGATGTTGAATTCCTGCTGACCCGATTGTTTTGTTACTTAATGACGACTCTAAATTACACCTGCTTGGGAGACAGAGGAAAATCTGGCTAGCCGGCTCAACTGCAACCAAGAAAATTATAGCTCAACGCTGGCTCCCCCCTCACTCGCTTTGTATAAAACATTGGTTAGCGTATTTTCTAGACATAGCTATGCTTGAGCTCTCTACAGCAAGGATTAACAAGGCCAAAACATCGACTATCAACCTATGGAAAAGCACAGCAGCACAAATATCAGACCTAATGACCTCAGCGGCACGAGAAATAGAGCGTGACTAGGCAAGGTGTGATTTCTGTTTGTTTATTAGTTCTGTTTTCCTCGAGACCGCAGAGGGTGGGGGGGTGGTAGAGGGTTTTTGTTCTTGTTCAATTTGTGTTTTTCTGTTCTGTATGTCTAATGATAAAAAATTATTAAAAAAATTGATCTTAAAAAGTAATTAAGTAATTAAACTAAAATAAGTAAAAATTACAATATGTAGAAAGTAGTACACTGAATTTGTACTTGAGTACAGTACTTACTTAGTAAATGCACTTAGTTACATTCCACCACGGAAGATAGAAAAGGTGCTGAAGAGAAGTGTTGTTCACTGTTTGCCAGAAGGAATAAGAGAGAGAGAGAGAGAGAGAGAGAGAGAGAGAGAGAGAGAGACAGAGAGAGAGAGACACTACAATACAGAGCTTGTAGGCTAGCTTTTAATTCCAAACCAACTATTTCCATTTGGAAAATTCTTGTAACCCATTTATCTTCATGTGTTATTAAGCAAAAGGGAAGGAGCTAATTATGAATGATTTAAGTATCATGTTCCCTCTGCTGGTCAAGGCCAGAGCCAACACTGATGCCAAGCACATCCATAGGGCCAGGTCACCGGGACCTCACAGTCAACCACAGCACGGTCCGCAGGGCTGCACTGCTGACAGATGCTCTTCTCTCTTTATTTCTCTTTCTCTGTGCAACTGCAGAATTTGGCCTTCAGAGTTTTTTGATGGACATCCAGCGTTCAGATCTCCACACAGGCGACAATGCATATCAGAGCTGCGCACGTCAAAGCTTTTCCCTTAAAAAAAAAAGAAAAGACAAATCATCTCCATCTGCAGGACTCATAACACATCAGCACCATCACCACGGTGGCTGGCCAACCCTCCCATTGGCCACCTTGTGTTGGGAAGCTTTCCCTTTCCCATAATTCCACTGTACCGTAAATCAAGCCCTGCTCCGGCCTCCCTAGGAAACCCTGTGTTTGTGGAGTAGAAAAAAATGTGTGTGTGTGTGTGTGTGTGTGAAGAGAGAGGAGGGGGGGGGATTAAGCAAGTGGAGGGAAAGAGTAATCTCCTGCTTCATAAGTGTGTGCGGTCGGGGACAGACAGACAGACAGACACACACACACACACACACACACACACACAGTGAGCTTTCTTTCTTCTAGAACTTGATTGTTTCTCAATTTTTTCGATCTCTCTGCATGTGTCAGATGATCGGCGGGGGGGGGACTGCGAGAGACACACACGCACTCTCTCTCTCTCTCTCTCCAAGCAAAAGTCAAACACTTTATAATTTCTTCTATCTCATTCAACATCCAGCACTCTTAAATCCACAAATCCCCCCACGATACCACCGCCAGGATCAGAATCTGCTGAGCGCTAAACAAAAGCAGGTTGCCGGGGCAACAGGATGACCTGTAAGGGATCCAGCTAGATTCTTGTGCTTCGAGTAGTCGCCGCAAATCCCAAACGCTGTATCATCCTGACTCCAACCATAAGTGTTTCCTTTATTGATGTCAGGGCCATCCCATCCCTACACTGGCTTGGTTGCCTGCTCAGGGCTGGAAGCAGGGTCATGAGGTTCACTTTGTCCTCAGGCCTGAGAACTCAAAAAGAAAGATACTAAATTAAATATGAGTGAATCGGGTGATTTAAGGTCTGACAAAAAACTACTAGCTTTGTCAATAGTTAACAAATTGTTTACCAATGCTTCATTGATCAGTTAAAAGCCATTAAAAGGGCCAGACAGTTACACATTTTTAAAAGTACTGAGCTGGACCAACACCTCTAAAGCTGACCGATAAACACGTCAGACCTCTATAGTTAAATTCATACAGAAAGACAAATGTAAACAACTGTTTGTGGTTTTAGGAGAAGTTTGCAACATTTCTGTTGAATTTCAGGCTAAAGAACTGCGATACAAGGTGGACAGCAAGATAAAATGATCAGGGGATTGTTAGAGAAAGTCCCTAGATGTATTTGCCAACACTGCAACATCTGGAAGTCCGAGCATTACAGCCTAAAAACAAAGCTGCATCTATATATATAACAATAAGACACCAAGGCAATATGAAAAGGATTGAGGCCTAATGTGGCATCTTCTGGTTCTGGCAAGATCACAACCTTGTTATTTTAAAGAAAAAAACAAAATCAAGAACATCACCACACACAAGGCAGAGGCGAGTCCCAGAGGCTGGACTGCAATGGACTTCTCCAGGAGAAAAACACACCTGGAAAACCAACATAACCTGGCGCAGCCATAGGACTAATGTGCTAGCCAGGTAGCTCCTGTAGGGGGATGAGGTTCAACTTTTGGCCAAGGATAAGGAATAATAGAGGCTTATGTCCCACACTAGACACATAGGAATAACTAAGTATGTAAGAGGTTATTGGTTGGTGTGTTTTCTCACTTTGTGCAAAGCAAGGCCAGCTGTTTCCCCCTTGTTCCAGTCTTTATGCTAAGCTAGGCTAAACACATCCTGATTCCTCATTTAAAAATAACTTGTGGGTTGCCAGGTCATGAAAACATCTGGTTGGCTGTTTTTTTTATTTATTATTATTGTCCTCCAGCATGACGGTTGCTTTCTCTTTTGAGCTAGCTTTTCAGTTCATTAGGATGACTCCTTCTATGACCCACAATTATTGAATGCTTGTGGGTTTCTCACTTTCGAATTAGTCATCAAGTCTGCAGTTATAAATATTAATAAGTCATTAATAACGGGTCATGACTTTCTCATTTCTAGTAAGCCAGAGACTAAACACTTTGCAATCATTTGATTTTTTAATGACTTCTGTCTTAATTATAAAAAATGTGTACATATATATTAACCATTAACAAAGCCGTTGGTTACAACTTTTGTCTTCTTAGAAAGTGATTGTGAGAAAATCCTCATCCTGTAGCTGTAGTTTAGATGATCGACAAACTACTCAAAAGTAGTGAAGGAGCACTTTTCGGCTGACTCTCTTCTGCTCATCAAGATCAGCATAATCGCTTCATTCTGGGAAAAGTATTGCACATCAAACCAGGCGTGAGATTAAATCAAACACCAGCCTCAAAGAGCTCTAATCTCTTTCTTTGTTTCCCTTCATATCATACTCCTCATTATTTTTATTTGCTCCCTTTTTGTTGAGCCTGGGCTTAAAGTTGGCAGGGCCGCTGAAGAATTATCTGAGGGGGGAGATTTGGAGAAAGTTGGTGAGGATTTCAAGATGGTCTGATCTCCCTTTCACAGTTTATTAGTAGTTCACACACACCACAAGAGATCAAAACTGTTTGTGAGGAACAAAAGCTTCATTCAGGTTACATCAAAGGTAACAGAGGATGCCCGGGGCAGTGACATCTGAGGACGTGCTTCCAGGAAAGAGGTGAGTTTGTAAGGTCTCCAAGATGGATCATATGTTGTAGAAATCAGCTCAAAGACAAATATTCATGCCATTCTGCTCATCAGCCATCAGATGGTGTCCTTGAGTCACTGGGATTTGTGAAGCCACTGAGATTCATTACTCACGTTTGAGATAAAGTTGGCTCCGTTAGCAATTCCAGTGCCCTCTGAGGGAGCTTTCATACTCCTTGTAAAATGTTCAGTGTGCACGGATGAAAATGGCAGCTTCTTGCATCTGACATTGACATCTCCCGTGTTATATGCAGCTGCTACAGCACCACTAGCACCTGAAGCACAGCAAACGTAGAGTGGAGACCACATTGGACTTGTTCAAACAAAAGCGTGAAGCAGGAGAGCAGTAGCATGTTATCCTTTGTGGATGGCGGTTAACGCGTCCTGTCCAAGAAATATACGAGGTTGGCGAACGAGTTTGAAAGAGTGGAGGTCTCCACGGCCTCTTCTTGCTGCGTTCTGTCGTGCAGGGCGTCGCTGTATAATACAACATAGTTTTTCAGCTGGCATATACATTAATAAAAGTACAACAAATGGGTCTGTTAAACACCCGAGTATGAATGCAGATTTATCCAACGTTGCACCATTGAAGATTAATTACATCTGTGGAAACAAGTGATCAGCTGTCACCTAGAATGATTCATGATCAAGTTAATTAAATGAGTGCTCGCTGTAGCTTAGCGGGCATATGACTGCCATGAAAATGGAGATGGTGGTTTCTCACACATGGCATTCCTGTGTAAGTACAATGAGTCCTTGTTTTACCAGAGGGCATTACAAGTTCCTGCCAAATGATCCCTTGTCTCCCATGTTTGGTCTTTGGAGCATTGATAATTATTCGCCAAGGTAAGGTGATGCGCATCTCTTCCTCTCCGTGCATCCTCAGGAAGCGCTCACTTTGCATGCCATGGAGTTGGAGATGACCTGAAATGGCCTCTTACTATGATTACATGTACAACCCCGGCGTCCCCTGCAGTGTTTGTCTAACAGCTGGAGCACGTCCAGACCTCATATTTTCCCCTCATCCTAACCTTCCAGTTTTCTTCAGCCCATACCAAGATATATTATTGATATAATTCAGAGTCTGTCATTGATAATGAGGAAATTGAGAAACAGTCTGAGAGAGAACACCTGAAGTACGGTGATCATGTTGGCCGGTGAAGTGGAGAGCTGGCACTGACGCATCGATGCATTCCTTTGAAGTACAGCTTTCTTGGCACGACATAACAGACAGCTGATGTAACTTACTCTTAAGAGAAAAAGAAAAATGAGCTCTCCGCAGAGCAACAACCAGCGCGCTGTTTCCAATCCACCTTTATTTATAAAGCACTTTAAAAACAACATAGTTGACCAAAGTGCTGAACACAATCTAAAATAAGCAATAACATATAGTAGTGACACAATAGAACAATAAAATAGCAATACAAAAGAATTCTAAAAAGAAAAACAGCCTCAAAAATCATCCCTCAAACTGAGTTAAAAGCCAAAGAAAATAAATGAGTTTTAAGACGAGATTTAAAAACGGGAAGAGACAGTTCATTCCAGAGTCTCGGAGCTGCCACTGCAAACGCACGATCACCCCTGGATTTACGTTTGGTCTTAGGGATGACCAGTAGTGCCTGGTCCGCTGACCGGAGCAAACGAGAGGGGGTATAGGGTACAATCAAATCGGACAAATACTTGGGGGCCAAATCATGCAGACATTTAAAAACAAATAAAAGAATTTTAAAATCTGTGCGAAAATGCACAGGAAGCCACTGGAGAGATTGGAGGATAGGTGTGATATGATCAAATTTTCGAGTTCCAGTTAAAAGACGAGCAGCTGCATTTTGAACCAATTGTAATCGTGCCATATTAGATTTGCTAATGCCAGTGTAGAGTGCATTGCAATAATCTAAACGAGTAGTTCTTCCTGCTTCTGTTTATCTGAAGCAGACCTGAAGGGGTAGTCAGAAATGAAAAAGAACAAAGCTCAAGCATGCAGCCAATTTCCATCAAATTCCATAAAAACTCAGAAGATACTCAGAAAAATATTTATTTTATTGGACATTTACTAGAATAGAAACACTAAGATCAGTTATCCACCATGACAGGTGCTGTACAGATGTCTACATTTCAGTTATCCAGAAGCAAAGTTTCCTGTCACCACCAATCACACATAGCGGGAGCGTCCGGTGCCAGCTGAGGCCCGATCCTACCGTGGCCGATCCGATCATCACTGGCTGTAATGACATCAGTGTGTGATATGAGACTGGAGCTCGAGAGAACATTTTACACATAATTATCTGGACTGTGAAAAGCATCTCACTCACCTGTGGGTGGCCAAGATGGTGGATGAGTAACTGACTGCAGATCTTTCCTGGACATCCAGTGGTGGCAAAGAGGTTTTCGTTGGCTCGAGACCACCTGAGAAAAACTCATCTTTAAATGTCATCACACAAACTTTTAAAATTTGGAAATTTACTGGCATTTTTGTACATTAAAAACAACTGAGTGGTGACTGACCACAGTCCATTGACAGAATGGCCTGCTGGGTCACCAAGTCATAGAAGCGAATTGTTCCCTTCTTTAAATGTCATCACACAAAACTTTTAAAATTTGGAAATTTACACCAATCCAATCTGCTGACATGAGTGGTGACTGACCACAGTCCACTGACAGAATGGCCTGCTGGGTCACCAGGTCATAGAAGTGAATTGTTCCCTTCTTTAAATGTCATCACACAAGCTTTTAAAATTTGGAAATTTGCTGGCATTTTTGTACATTAAAAACAACTAGCAATCAATTCAAATCCATGTGAAAATGTTTTATCTGCATGCAAAACTTAAAAGGGCCTTTTGGAGCTTTTTAATTGGGGTTGAACGAGGTACTTATCCCTAGTCTGTGTATTACAGTAGATGGCTAAGCAATGAACTGCAGTGGATAGATCCCCACAGCAAAAGGTATTTCAGCCACCTAAAAATCAATATCAGTTTAGTGTACACTATATAAAGCAGTCAAAGAATTCTAAATATAGCATACACTTGAACTGATATACATTTTTTTAGGTAGTCCTTCTTTTAGGTTTAGCAGCACATTTCTTAGCTTCTGTGTCGGTACTTCTTCCTGCTTCTCCAAACTGGGGGCATGCCGACCGCCATCTACTGTAGCTAATACACTGACTGGATAAGTACCTCATACAACCCCACTATAAAAGATCCAAACTATTTATTTGAGCTCTTGAAATAGCAAGTTTTGGGTGCATGGAGACATAAAATCCAGGTTAAAATCTGTTAAAAAAAAGTTTCTTGTTGTAAATTGTTGAAAAATGAAAACAAAAAGCCTTACAAAAAAAAAAAAAAAAAAAAAAACAATCAATGAATTTCTCTTACCTGAATAACCTTGCTTTATCTATGTGGGCTGGTCTTTTTTCCTGAGGGTAACTGCAAAGAATAAAAACAAGGACAGCCCATTGTGTGCCATCATCCCGATTCAATAAGTCACGCACCATCAATAGAATATTACCCATGCTCCCTTGCTTACCTGGAGCGAGTTATGTCCCAGATGAGCCAGTCGTTGCCTGCCACAGCACCGACTTTAATTGTGTTTGTGAGGCACCAATCCGCTGACATGAGTGGTGACTGACCACAGTCCACTGACAGAATGGCCTGCTGGGTCACCAGGTCATAGAAGCGAATTGTTCCCTTCTTCTCTGCCACCATTAACTGGAGAGGACAGATGGGTCTTTTAAACCGGTATTTATAGTTCATGTTGCCATGATGGGTGCATCCATTTCAGCTCTGTTCTGGATTACAATCATTACAACATTTTGATTTACGGGACAAAATTTGCAATATAATGTTCATAATCAATGAACATTTTGAATAAAGTCATTATACCTGTACCTGAGATTTGACATTGCCACAAGAAGCAACCTTACCGTTATCCTTGTTTATATTTTTGGCATTGTGTATATTTTGGATTTGGTGGACTTTTGGATATCGGTTTATTTTTATTTTTATCCCATTATTGATATTTTATATTTGCACTATTTCCTAATTTGTACTGCAACTGCTGCAGAACAATTTATTTGGGATGAATAAAGTTCCATTTTATTAGTCATCCATCTGTTTTCAATACCCGCTTGTTCTCAGTCAGGGTCATACAGAGTTTGTACCAGCACGCAATGGTAGAGATACTGTGAGTGTGTGCAAATGATCAGGTTTGTTGGACAGCATGACTAATGAATGAGGTCAGGGGCATGGGAGGGCAACCTTCCTACATGAGGTGCATTGACGCCGGGCTCCCATAATGGAGGATAACCAAATTACCTGGCCGGTCATCTAATGGCCACTTGGCTTTAAACACTGAGACACCTCACCTAAAGTTACATTCTGCAGTTCACCTGACCTCATACCTGACTATGTGATTGGAGTTCAGTGTGTACTAATTCATGAGTTTGACCTCAGAATACTGTATAAGCATGTATCTAAAAACAAACCCCTCCTACCTTAAAGGCTTCCTCTGGGTGCCAGCACACACTGATGCCAGGAGAGCCAAGTCTGAGATTAGTGCTTTCATTTCCATCCAGGTCCCACACCCTGTAGGAATAAATTCAGATGAGCATTAAAACTAAAATATAACTGATGGGACAAAGTGATTGTATAACCTAGTATGCTTTTAGTGGTTCCAAACTTGCAAAATTCAAGTTTTATAAGTGTTTGTACCAGTTTTATTATAAACTGAAATTGTTGTGAGAATTATTTGCAAGGTTATTGTGAAGGGGTTAACAAACACAGGATTTTTAATCAGTTCTCATTAGTAATGTTACGGATTGATTGGACTTGATGTGTGAACCACTCTTGGCCTAAAATCCAAAACAAAATCCACTACCTCTTAATTAACAAAAAAGATGGGGTTTTAGAGCCCTTCCAAAAATAGCATTGGCATTTGAGCAACCCTGAGAATAATATCTGAAAAGAGTTCACTTTCCCAAGGTTTGTCTTTGTGGTGCTCGATCCAAAACAAAATGACATGGTTCATTGCACAGGTGGCCTAATTGTAACACATATACAGCCTCGATCCTAACAGATATACGGTCACAACTTTCCTCATTACCTTATGCCAAAATAGTCTTAAAAAAATAAAAAAAATAAAGGCATTTCGTAGTTTCTTCTTCTGATGCTTTTTTGACAGAATTCAAGCTCAAGTTCTCAATACAAAACACACGACTATGAGGCTTTCATGGCACACAATGCGGGCAATAATAGTCAACAAGTTTTCATCCAACTTCATGTTTGCTCCTAATTGATCTAACTTCTGCTTGTTGTGCGCAAGTGATGTTCAGGGTTCTTTGTTTTTCCAGGAAAAGAGGGCTCTATTCTCAGATCTGAGCCCTGAGCTGTGAAGACAGACAGACTTATGCTGGACTCCTCTTTCAGGGAAAACGCCAGCCTCACATTACATTGAGCTATGATAGTAAGGGCAGGAGGGGGTGGGGTGTGTGGGGGACATCACCCTCGCCTGAGTCGGCGTTACGCTCCACTCACATTACAGCAAATGTTTCGCTGTGGGCGGCCGGCTGCCATTCATTTTCTGTAGAGTACAGAAAGGGCAGCAGGATGCATGTCAGCTGAGGAAGAGCAGAGCAGGGAAGTTGAACAGCATCCTGCTTTGTGAAAATGAAACAGAAGGGTTTTGCAAGCAAACGCCACAATGTGTGAGGATTATGACCAATCTTATTTAAATAACGGTTGATTCTAAAGCTAAATAAGACCTATAATAGCAAAAGCAGCTGAGAAAGACCACGGATGTAATGAATCACTTGGATGGAGAGAACTGCGGGTCCTGAGACCTGGATCTATGGTTAACCACATCTGAATGATCCCTGAACAACGAGAGGTGGTGGGGAAGGGGATGTAGTGGTGGGGGGGCTGCAAGTGTTTCTGGGAAAATAAAACAAACGCTTGTGAAGCATGGGAAGGCGCTGACTGATGAGGTCATGCAGAAGACATCATCTAATAAAGCCCAAAAAGTACCTCCAAAGACCATCTAAATGTCAAGTGTGTTGTTGGAGAGATTGATGTCCTCAGTGGTGCGGTGAAGGAGAGGATATGCCCCGTCTCAGATGAAGACCTCAGTAAACACTCAACTTTTCCTGCCTCATCTCCCCTGCAGCAGGATAGAGCCCTGTCGAAACTCTGGGCTTCTTTCCTATGCCCATGTGCAGACTCAGCCAGAGCCTTCACCGTGGAGCATGAGTGAGGCTGAGCAGAGAAAAAAAAAAAAAAAAAAAAAAAAAAGACAAAAACCCCAGACCACATCGGGAAAACAACGACTAAACCCTATTCTTTCAGACCACTAGCCAAGCAGAGCTCAATTGCACGCTACACCACCAACAGCCAAACTGTGGTCAACCACTCTGCCCTTCAAATGGAGAGCACCGGCTCCCCAAAAAAACATGACCTCCGCCAAACGAGGTGAAAGACATGAGACACGAAAACACGCGTGACCACCTCTGATAAAACACTGAGTAATTGCATAATACTACATCAAGCATTAACACTCTGCTTCCATGTACAACAGAGTTGTATTATGTTTTCTAAGTGAGAAAACAGCGAGGCTGTAACGTTACGGTAGGTCAATGTTTCCCATAAGTGGAGGAAACGGGAAACGTTGTTAGCGCTGCATGATCTGATTTATTGTAGAGAGCAGAGTAAATAATTGGAGGTGACTCTCTCGAGGGGGAGAGAACTGGAAGACTCAAACAATATAATCCCATCACAGGGTTGCTCCGGTTGAGGTGCACAATGTTTGCTTCGGCATCCATTTTAACATCCACGCTCAACATTTGATTTTATGTCCATCATTATCGGTTTAAAAAAAGATTCCAGACTTTTACTGTTGAAAGAGTTACTGAAACCAATTGACATATTTATTGGGTTGGCTTGTTTTCCCCATACACCTGGCGAGTTTAGGGATCCCCTTATAATTACAATTAATAGTACAAATTAACAAATTTGGCTAATGGGATAGAACAGTAATTCCCAACCAAGAGACCTTGTACCATGGGGGGGGGGGGGGTACTTCTATAGGGGCCGGGGGATATGGCATGTGGAAAGATTGTGGAGTTGCTAAACTTGAAATTGATTAAAAAAGTATATCCACATATTTATGTTAAGGCTTTAGTGCATACATTTTTGATATTAATAAATGTCCGTTACATTCATGCTGTTGTCAAATGAGTTGCTACAAAGCTAACGAAGACTATCAGCTCCACACAACTCTCTCTGTATTTCTCAGTATGACTATGTTCAGAAGATTGTGTTGTCCGGTGACTTTCCCGCGCAGAAACTCGAGTGAAGATAATTACCTCTTCTGAGGAGTCCATCATGTTTTTTTAATCCTCCATGTCCTCCTTGGCTACTAGCGACTGCGTGGAGGAGAGGTGGGCGGGCGTGCGCAATCACGTAAGGCTTGTATCATGTGGACGCGCCGACGGTGTTGTTGTCATTACTTAGAATTCCTCATGGGGGCGACAGAAACTACGCACTATAGCTTTAAGGAGGAAAATAAACACATAAAATAGGATTATAAAATACTACTTATAACTAGTAAGCTACCAGCTAAGCTATTCAGACTACACAGTACATACCCCATGAAATGAAATAGCAAGCTAAAAGTAATAGCTATGGGCTGAAATAGATATTACTATCTTAAAGTGACAGTTGAAACATATTAAATTGATGAAAATTCTTGAAATAGCTAAAGGTAATGGATACATTATTCAAATAGTTGGCTCAAAGTAATGAATAATACATGTCTAAACACCACATTTACCTAAACCTTGACCATTAAATTGTATGAAAAAAGCTTTATAACTAATGGTGTTAAATAACATCCAGTTTATAATCTATGCATAAGAACACATTTAGAACATGACAAAGTACTTGAGCTGTGGGGGTACGTCAGCCCAAAAAAGGTTTGGATGGGAGAAAGATTGAAAGCATGGATGAGATATGATACTGTTGTAATTTGTTGCCCTTACACAACATAATGAGTTGAGAAAAACCAACGGATTATCACTGAGAACAGGACAAAATGCTTTAAACCACCACATACATAATGCAGCAGCAGCAGCAGCAGCAGGTGTCCGTTGTCCTGAGTTCATCTGCGAACTCAGTCAACCCCAAATCCCCTCAGCATCCTGCAGTGTGCCCTCGTGATCTCTAGGTGGCACATTTCCCCACAGTCTCACCCCGCTCCATCTATACTGATACCATGAGCTGTTTAGACTACGTGAACCAAATGTAAACTCCCCTGAGGGAGTGGAGTTTGGCTCCCCACCTAGATGCAGCAGCATCAGGTTGCATGTTGGCAACAGCCGAGTTCCCACAACTGCAGGGGACAGTGATGACAAAGCTAAGCAAACTTATAGTAGAGGCACTGCTGCCAAACCTAACAGAGTGATGGATAGGTCATGAGCCTTTACATGCAGGCAAACACTCCCCTCCCTCCCTTTCTGCAGGACTAGTTTCCTCCTCTCATATTGAGCCTCAGTTTGTGTGGGCTGACTGGAAGGTCCTCTCCTGTTAACTTGATCTATTCCTTGTTCCGCCTCTGTCTTCCTCCCGTGTCCCATATTTTCTCAACTTGACAGAATTTAAATCTTTCAGCACATGGAGCGCACTCCTGTTTTCTCTGGCCGGTCAGCGGAGGCAGAGGAAGAGGAGAGTGAACAGGAGTGGAGGAGATTCAGACAGGCTAATGTGGCCGCACAAGGCACTGTGCAGGACAGGACAATCATCAAGTCGGTGACTGTCAAAGTGTCACCACTTGATGTGGCTACCTGGCTATTAGGCGACACGGGCTAAGTTAGAACGGTTCAAATAACAAGTTTTGTTTCATTCATTAAGACTTTTTTTTTTTTTTTTGTGACAGCCCACACTGATTTATCTTTAAATGTTGTTCTAGTTCCAGCTTCTTGAATGTGATGATTGGCTGCTTTTCTCTGTTTTGCATCATTGTAAACTGAACATGTTGAGGTTTTGGAGTGTTGGTCAGAAAGAGGAAGCCATTTGAAGATGTCACATTGGACTCTGGGAAACTGTGCAGCACATTTTCCACAATTTTCTAACATTTAACAACCACTAATTGACAAAATGGGGGGCAGGGGGGTGTCCCTGAGGTGACCCTGGCCGCTGACACATATTTTCCCTCCTCTAGAATTAATTGAAAAGGAAAATTTGGGGACCGTGTTATAGGTCCTCCTTAGAAAGGAAAATGTTCTGCAGCTAATTGGATTTCCATATTTAACCAATTAGCTAGAAAAGCTACAAAGCAGCTCTGTGCCGCACAGAGAGCACCGGAGCATGTTGTGCTTAGCATCATGTTTCACTGTGGAAACACAGTCAGGACGTTATGCACCATTAACAGAGAACAGAACTGAAAATCAGAAGCTGGGAATGCACACACACGGAAATAAAACGGTTCGGACCTGCACGTGTGATCATCGCTGACGGAAGCAATTTGTTTTCCCTCTGTGGGCTCAAACACCAAATGGTTAACGTAGCTGGTGTGGCCCTCCATCACCTAGGAAACAGCATAGAAAAACAAGATGTAAACAAAAACAGGAAACACATGATCAATAAACTGTTAAATTAGCAGTTTCTAGCAAAACTGGGCTTACTAGACAAGCTGCAGCTCTGCTTTCTATGTGCACGGCTACATTTCCTGTTTTACTAAGTACCAAATGTCAGTGCTAAGTAGAAAGAGTTTGATGCCAACTGACAAGCCCAATTCTGGCCAATGTGCTCCAGATGCTGCACTACCTTGACTTCATGTCTATCCTGAAGATCAGAAGTCAGCAGGCGTAGCTTTCGGTCAGCTCCAGCGGTGCAAAATCTGCAAAGAGAAAGGAAGAGGAAAAGAAAGGTGAGAATATAAAAATAAACAGAGAGAGAACATCAAAACAGAGTCAGACTGTACGGACCCAATGACAGACGACATCTCTTCCTACATGCATGCCTGCAGCCGCCTAGACTGACACCTCTGGATGAGAGTGTCAGTGTGTGCGGTAGAAACTTGGACAGTGATCAGTGGAAACGCTGCCAGGGAGATTCTAATTGCAAGCTAAGATAAACACAGAGAAAAACAAGATTCCTCACGCCATTTACGCAGGTCTCTGTTCAAAAACCTGTGTGGACTTTCCCTCTAATCAGTCGTAGTATACACCAGTGTCTGCAATTATTCACACAATTACACTAACTCACTTATGACAAGAAAAACACACATATCACCAGAATAAACAGACAGCGGTTTACACATTTTCAGTCGCAGGCACAGATGGATTTGGCATGATGTCACTACAAACACCCTTAACGTGCTTCAGGGTATTACTGCTACAGTAGATTAGATTATATTAGGACAGGCCTTCTAACCCTACAACTTAGTGTTGTACTTTGGAGTAAAGTATGGAACACTTTCCGGCCCTTTTTACTTTAATGTCAAAGCCATTTTCTTTATTGATCTCCTCGTGTTATACACTAAAAGTCACTATTAAAAGAGAAACACAAGTGAATTTCAGCTTTGTTGTTGTAATTGAGCACTACAGTGCACACAATAACACAAGACGAGATCAATAAAGAAAATGGCTTTGACATTAAAGTGTTGGTGTTGCTTTAGTCCAAGACAGAAATGAGAGACAAGAGTTTATCAATTCCTAGGTTTATCAATTCCTAGGTGATGTCACCACAAAGTAAAGTCAACCAGGAGATCTTTTTGGGGGAGAGGGATCATCATTAAGTGTAAAACTAGGGCTGTCAAACGATTACTTTTTAAAAAATTGCGATTAATCGCAGAATTTCTCAAGATTAATCGCATGTTTTATCACATGATTAAAATTCTATTATTTTGCATTTCAGAACTGTTTATAAGTACATATTAACAATGGAAAGTAATTATTACCAGTGTATCTTGACTGGAAATCAAATGTGAGCAAAGTGACTTTATGAACTTGATTTTAAGATTTGTATTTGTTTATTAATTATTTATTTACTGTAAACAAAAGAAAAATGTGTGAATCTAGTCACACATTTGAATCTAGAGTCAATATTGGGGTATTTTTTTTTTTTGCAATACCGGTGCTAAAGTGGTACTTTTAAAACGGTACCGGTGCCTTAACGGTGTCTGAACCGATACTTTTTAAGAAAGTTCAAAAAAAGAAGGGTACTAAACAACAGTTGGCGACATTAAAGAACGGCTTGTTTATTGCTAAGGCCATATGGTCAAAATTAAATGATTTAATAATAATGTAATAACTATAACAATAACTTATTTCACCAGTAAATAGCTGTTGAACGACAAAAACAACCACCAGATGGGAAAAGGGCATTTAACAATAACATTGAATGCACCACGAGGCTGTAGGGTACCAGTTTAATTGAATGCACCGGCAGCTGCAGACTGTTACATCCTGATGTCGGAATCCTCTACAGTGAAATACAGACACCGTTTAGCTTTAGCTGTCAGCATTGTAACCGTGTTTAATCCAGCTACTAGCTACTAGTCACGTGCAGCGATGTTACTGTTGTTCCACACATCCTCTTTAAAAAAATATATATATATACTTCCAAGCAGATGTAACATTTTCTTTCCACAACAGCTCTTTTTCACTCCTTGTAAGCTTGATTTTTCCATTGTATGCTGAACAAATCTGCTCTGAGAAGGATTGTGATTGGTCAGTAATTAAATAAAGGCTGTGACTTGTCAGATGGGGTAGATTGTTTGTCTTTGCAATCAGCCATGCCACAGCAAGTTGTTTATTCTCTAACAAGCAGTAAATTGTAGTGCACAATGGTGGGCCTAGTTTGTCTTATTATTAGATTGCATTGAATGATATGTGACACCGCACAACTGTAGATTGCAAAGTAAATGCTGAAATTCGATATGTGTTCTAACTGTTAGTTCTTTCTAACTAAAGTTAGTTGTTATGTGTGGTCTTGTCTAGTCTTTGTAGGATTAATTATTCTGCACATCTTCCCATTACAAGTTGCTGTGGTGGATGGTGGCAGCGCTGCAGCTCGAGCCCCCTCTCCTCCTCTCCTCTCTCTAACTCTCTCTGGGCCCCCACTTGAGGCAAGACCGTGAGAATGTTATACTTTTCCTGGAAGGCACGGCTACGTGCAGATCGATGGGAGGGATGGAACCTGAGTGGGTAGTCATCAGTGCAATAACATGTGCGCACGTCACAGGGCTGGCTCGAGGGCCCCGTGGAGTAAACCACAGAAGGCCAGGAATTATCGCTGCCTTTCCTTTTCAATTACAGAAAGCTTAAACACCTCCGGGGGGATCGTGGAACCTTCCCATCCACCACTCCAATTAGGAGGAAACTCTTGCTTTCTAACAATCTACAGTTGGGCTACTTCCCTCTTGTCCAAGGCCACCTGAAATAACTTGGCTCACATCCTGGCAGCTGCAGCGTGACAGTGAGGCAGCGATGACTTTTTTTCACTCAGCGTGTCTACTGTGCTTTCTTCACAACTGCCTCTTGTTCTAGTCAATAGACGAGTGTTTGTGAATATTTATACTGTTGTGTTTAAAGACACAGATGTCAGGTTTCTGATGTGGGAGTGAAGTATGACACCTTGACACCTCCTTATCCTATTACAGTAGTCTGATGACCCCTTACATAACAAGAGGCGCTAGAGCTGTAGATGTCCCACAATAAACACCATCTTATATTTAAAACAGCCAATTGTGCTAATAAAGTCATAACTTAAACTGATTGACTCCGCTAATGCAGCACCTCTTCACATAAAATATGGACGGCTTAGCTGGTAGAGAGGCATGTCCGTTGAATGTAGAGTTGGTGGTTTGATCCCCAGCTCCTGTTGTTCACAGTGTTCTTGAGCAAGACACTGAATCCCCAACTGATGCATTTGTAAGGGGAAGAATGAAAGTTGCATTGGATAAAAGCATCTGCCAATTTATTTGAAATGTATATTTCTGTCGCCTCTATTTTTGTCAAGGTTCAATAGGTGCTGTGTGGTAACACAAAATGCTGAAAGAAAGGATTAAAAAAGGATAGATAGATTATATCTAGATAGTAGGGCTGCTCCCTCTTAGTCGATTGGTCGACTAATCGGTCGTTTTGGTCTTAGTCAACTTAGATTTCTTTAGTCGATTAGTCACGTTTTATGCTTTTTTCATGCTGAATGACTTATTTCCAAGAAACGTACGAGCACATCTCCGGTAAACACAAGAATTAAAATGGTGCTTTTGCATGACTCTTTGTGGAGAAACTCAGATCTACAGACCTGTCGATTAAATCCACTAATCAATTAGTCGATACAACTGAATGAGTGTTAGTCGACTAAGAATTTCTTTAATCGAGCACAGCCCTACTAGATAGATTGCATTTCACTATGCAATTCTGTCTGCCAAGGACACGATCCTGGAAAAATGAAGGCTCGCTAGTACCCTAGCTAACACTGACAGCCAGAAACAAACATCTATAATCTATTGTCTGTTTGATAATCTTAACAAAAGAACACATTTTCTTGTTGTGGCCTTTCTAAAAATGAGCCGTGGTAAGAGTTAGCAAGTTGAAAAGTTGTCTACTTTCACTTTAAAAGGTGCTCTAAGCCAGTGGTTCCCAACCTTTTTTCCTTGGCCCCCCCTACTTATGTCTAAGAAAAGCTGAGCCCCGAAACCAAAGTTGAGGTAACTCTAGAGATAGAGCCTTACTTTCTTTTTTGATACAGAGGAGTTAGCAGGACTTTTACGTTTCTCCGCCATGTTTCATTCATAAAATAGTGATGCCGTGGCGGCAGAAAAAACCTGGAAAAAACCAGGATACAACAAAATATATTGTTTTTCATACAGACTTTTGAATACATAATTTATATACATACATTATCATAATTTGTTTAACAATATTTTTTTTTTACCTCAACCTCAAACCAGATAAAGACTTGCGCCCCCCCTGTGATCTTTGCCGCCCCCCCTGGGGGTGCCCGGACCCCAGGTTGGGAACCACTGCTCTAAGCGATGTTGGGTGATGGCACTTCTCGTTGACGTTCAAAGTATTTTCAAACATAGCGAGGCTAGCTCGCCCCTCCCTCCTCCTCATCCCGTCCCCTCTCCCTCCCTTCCGTGCTTACGCGCACCAACCCCACCCCCAAATCCTTCTTGTCGGTTATTTGCTGGAACGCTGGAAGACTGTTTGTTATGTTTGATGGTGCAGGTTGGCCAGTTTGTTTTTGTTGCCGTTTGTGGAGCCTGGGCTGTCTACAGAGACCACACTTTTTACAGTGTGTTCAGGGGACAGGCAGCTAGCAGATAGTGAGGAGATGTTTGATGTTTTTTGGCACATACAGATGCGGCAAAAAAATGTGTAGCCTAAAAAACGAGTGACATCACTTACAGAACCTTTAAAAACAGCTAAATCCCAGCTACATTCATGTGCTACTTGTTTAGCTACATAGCAATGTGTCTTGTGGAGAATCCAGTGATCAGCAGAGCAGAGCGAAGTCTCAGCGTGCAGAGCAGACATAGTAACGCCACTCAAGAAGCAATTGTCTGGAAAATTATTTAAATGAAATGAGCAGGTTTGACCATGGAGATGGGAGATATGGTTAGCTTGACTGCAGTCGTTGGTTGCATGGGTGGTCAGTTTCAGTGTCCCATAGTGCTGTGATGTCACGTGAAAACTATGAATAGGACACTTCCAACCAGCAGTTTTGCACGAATGGCACTATAAGGCAGCTCCTGAGCTAACTAGAGGGGCACTCAGGCTGAGTGAGTAAAAAGGCACTTTGTTGTGACCTTAAGGTAAAAATTATACCTTAGAGAGTATGTCATTGTACACGGCCAAGTTATTTGTAGTAAGTTTAAAAAAACATGCTAAACACCACAATTATACTTTAAGAATTTGTGATAGTTCCATGAAAACCAGTTTATAAGGCTGAATATAAAAAACAAAGTAACTTCAGCAGCTTTTAACTTTGAAGAAACTTGACATGTTTTTTTTTTTTAACAACCATTCTTTATTTTGTCTGTTTGTTTTGTCTTCTTCTACTTGAGTATGACTGTGGTCATTACCATGGACTAAACCTGTGTTTCTCAACGGGGGTGGTACAGCCCCCCAGGGAGCTTTGAGAGGATGACCGGGGGGCGCTGGAAGCAATATTTTGGGCGTTTGTTTTAAGGCAAGTTTACACCAAAGATTCACAACAATACCACTTAACACTTTAAACCAGTGTTTCTCAAATTGGGGTACATGTACCCCTAAGGGTACTTTGGAGTAATGCAGGGGGTACGTGAAATTTTTACAAAAATGCTTATTTCAAAATACGTCAAGGTGGGGGGTAAGGGAACTGGATAATAAATAGAGGGCTGGACCAAAAAATGTTGAGAACCACTGGACTAAACTGTGTTTAAGATTAGTCATGAGCAACATTTGGCAGTATGTATTTTCTATTAACAAGCAGTGACATGTTTTGCCACTAATTTGCATCTTTTAAAGTGCAAAAGTTTCATGTGCATATATTGCAAGTTTGACGCTGAAACTATTTATGAAGCAAGGACTTCCACAATCTATTCAAGACAGACACTACCATCGTACTGTCCTGCACCATGCAACATCACCACAACAAGGTGCTGGAAACAAAGTAGCAATACCTGATTGTGGGTATCCTGTCCAGCCGGGACTCTGGGCTCCAGGCGAGAGCATCGACCCGCAATTCATGATGAAAAGCTCGAAGAACATTGAATTCAACCCCCTCAATCTCCATATCCTCCTCCTGTGGGAACAAGTGTGCATTTAGAAAACAATAAACTGGGCATTACTGTAAGTAAACCGGGTTGTGTGAAGCTGCATCTCTCACCTGGAATAGGCAGGTGCCCACTACCACATACTGGTTTCCACCGTAGGCCAGAAGAGAAGCAGGGGTACCAGAGCTGAAAGGACTAAATTCAACCACATGAACATAGTCCTCGCATGCCACAGTGTAACTGGGACTACGGCTAGAGTCCTCCTGCATGCTGGGTGTCCTGGTAAAGCTGGCTTCTGATCAGAGCTTCAACTGTAATACATCAGAATAAAAGAGGACAAGGTACCGTTACTTTGTCACTGTTAAAAGACGTACATCTGCTTAATAAATCACCTTAGTATACTGAACAAAATTTGCCATTGACCTGAGCTAAGGTAGGCTGACAATATATATTGTAAGATGATATAGATTATACTATATTGCTATATATCATTACAATATAGATTTGGATATTAATGATAGAGATTTTGTATCTATATCCCCTCACTCCAAGCTTGAGCAGGACCTCAAGTACTGTTTTGTGAGAACATAATTTATAGTGGAATAGAGATGTGGAATATTATGCTAACTTATCATGTTCAGTTCAACGGCATAAACAAATTAAATCTATAACTTCAGCTGACATAGATCAAATAGTTCATATACCTCTGAAGAGCACAGTTAAATCAGACACCCTCATAAGGTATGCTTGGATGCTTGTAGATAACGGTAGACCAAACCTCCTTCAAAATATCTACTTGTATTGTTTATTCCAGTAATCACAGAGGCATACACAGCTGCTAGTATGGCATGTGGGTATTTTTACTAAACTATATCGATCACCCTTCAAATCGGCAAACACCAAACACACGAAGCAGAGCTTTATTTGAGATATGTTTAACTGAAAATTGGATATTACCCAAACTTAGCTAGCTGTGGGCAAGTCAGAGGTTGGACCGATATTCCCACAATAAACCTGGGAGAACAGGTCGAATCTAGGTTATTTTGGTACAAGTATGCTATATATATTGTGTACATTATCTTATATGAGATAATTTTAAATCCACAAGTCCAGTGTTCATGTTACTAACGTTACACATTAACGGCAACGTTAACGTGTCACCGGGAAAAGAGCTAGCTAAAACATGACTGCTATATAGAAGTGCACCGCTAGCTAGCAATTAGACAAACAAAGGTTTACATTGCCTATTTTTATACTTTAACGCTCCGACTAATAAGGTAATAATTAGCTCTTGGTTAAGAGAGTCTATTCCGATTCAGAATCAAGTACTGAGTGATATACTTTACCACTTTATTTTCAAGAATTTCTTTGAATCAAATGGTACGCGCGTTTGAAATGTTTTCAAGCTGTTTCCGGGTACGACATGGAATGTACCATTTGAGTACAAATGTCAAGGGTGATTTCGCGCAACGTAAATTTAATCTATACATCTAAACCACGTCGCATAATATTGGAACATTGTTGCGCTATGAAGTAAAACGTGTGCTAAACAACACTTTCTAGTATTATGCCACGAAACAATGAAAAAGTAATGCAGTAGAGAAATACTTTTTAGTCTAGCTCTCCCATTGTTTTCTACTAAAACCTGATTGGTCAGGAGGCACTAAACGTCATCGGCAGTTTAAAAATTCAAAACTGCTTTTTGTCGTGGACGTGTATTCTCGGAGACTGCTACAATATTAGAGGTTTGCACCATTAAATTAACATTGTCCGTGATTTAGTGCAGCCATCAACATTTGATACTCTTAATTATATCTGTGCATCGTGTGGGAGCTGACATAAAGACACATCGTGATACGTGTTTTGAAATAAATGGTTAAGTTACTAAAACTAAAGTACCATTGTGCCACTGAGGCCAACGAATCAAGGATTTCCTTTCGATGAAAAAGGAAAGACATTTTAAACAACCTGTTCAGAGATTACTTTTGTCTTTACTTCAAAGTCCAATGGCTTTTTTTTTACTCCTCCAAAGTCGATTTCTAGTCGGCTTTCTGCATACAACCTGGTTTATTAAACCTCATGTTTTAAGAGAAACTAGAGTAAAGGGATTTCACATATTGGTTGTAAGTCTATTAAGGAGTAATTTCCTTTATTGCTGCTTTATAGGAGAACATGGAGGCTGTAGGAGACCGTCTGAAGGTGATGGTTAAAGTCTTCAGGAGAGAGTGCCACAGGGTTTTACACTCTGAGAGGACCACCATTCATGGAGCTGATGGCATGCTGATGTTGCTGCAGCTGGCCATGGCAGATGTTAATAAGCAGGTAACAGTTCATTCCTATTATTTAAACAGCTTCTCTTCAGTTGGATTCGGTTCAAAATACTTTTTGTCCCTCAAGGTGCAAAAAGTGCAAATGCATTTATCTAAAAGCTACGCAACATAAACTGA
The DNA here is from genome assembly GCF_004354835.1 of Perca flavescens. NCBI lineage: Eukaryota > Metazoa > Chordata > Actinopteri > Perciformes > Percidae > Perca > Perca flavescens. Next base: position 7,050,161 of record NC_041353.1, read on the forward strand.
CCACTTATGCTGTGGCTACTGATAATCGTGTACACCTTTTGGGGGACTTATTTAAGCTGTATGAGGGATCTCTGCTTTGCTGCTAATTTTAGGCACCTTGCAGAGAGATGAAAACTAACACTTTTAAAAGAAGAGGAATAGAACATTGTTAGTATACTGTTTTCTTGCTGTAAGTTTAAGTTATCCGGCAGGCCCCAAAACAAAGCTGTACGAGCCCAGTTCACATCATCATCATCATCATCATCATCATGGCATAATTCAATTGAACCATCAGGCTGACTGTCATCACGTCTATAACTGATGACATTACCGCAGTGTTCCGGCTGAGACCGCTCATGGCCCATTTTTGGACAGCAGGAAAAGGTCTTTCTGCTTTTGAACTGATTGGTTCCAGGCCGTCAGTAATTATGGCTGCTGCTTTCACTGTTTTCTCTCTTCCTGTGACAGCACTGCGGAGAGTTCAAAGTGGCTCTGAGTGATGTCCTGATGGCCTGGAAACACTTACTCTTTGACAAACTTCACCTGCCACCCCCCAACATTGCACGCTTGGAGAACTATGATCTCATCCTGGAGACATACGAATCCTTCCTGAAACGTTCCAACACTGTGGACCTGGTTGATATCCTCTCCATGTACAAACAGCTGAGCCTAGTGGACTCAGACCCACAGGAGCCTGTGAGCCCGGTGAGCACGAGCTGGTTGAAATCAGACTGATGATGTTGATTGTGGATGATCAGATTGGCTTCTGAGTTAGAGATAAGGTCAATCAATGTATCGCTCTAATTACGTTTTTATTCTTTTGCCAAGATCCAGCTGTTTGAGTTTTTATCAGGTAACACGGATGTTTCAGAGTTACCAGATTCTTCAGTCCCATCAACACCGTCTAGTAAAAGCAGACCCTGCAACTCCCAGGTACGCCCAATCCTGCTTTCATACAATAAAATGTGCAATTTATTTCATAAACCACCATGAGAAACCCCTCTTTCCCCTTTGCCCTCTACCCTCATATAAAGTTTTTTTTTTTTTCCAGGAAAGTGAAATGCCTTTTCTCCCTCTGGCAATAATCCATGCATTTACTTTCCCCGTCTTCAGTGTACTTTAATTTCTGTCTGGAATCCATCCTGCTCTTATTGACAGGAACTCTATTTCATATCACTTAGATTTAAGAGCGCAATGTGAATTCAATTACCAGGCAGATGTTTAAAGTAACACAATGTGGGACTGGACAAGAGCTTCTGTAACAGAGTCTCTCTCTTTCCGCCACTCTTCTCTGTCACTTGTGAATTTATGAGTTTTAAGTGGAGGCTTGCTGCTGCACTTTGGAGTTTAATATGTGCTGTCAGCTGCTGTTTTTAGTGGTTTTACTCCGGCAGTAAAGCTACTGTCCGTTTTTGGTAGTTTATAAGCACAACCTGGACTGGCCTCAAGCCAAATGTTTTACTAACAGAATAGTTCGACATTTTGGGAAATACCTTTTTATCTCCCTTCTGGTTGTGAATTAGATAAGACAACAGATACCACACGCTTGTCTGTCAGTAGCTTAGCTTAGCACAAAGACTGGAAACCGACTCAAACCGTTAGCCTGGCTCTGTCAAAAGGTAACTAAAGATGCCTTCAAACACCTCCTTAAGCTCACTAACACACAACCTATATCTCGTTTGTTTAATCAGCACAATAACAGAAGTGTAAAAATGACAATTTGCTATTTCTGGGCTGGGATCCATAACTTACTCCAGTCTCTGCTTGTTGCCTGGCAACTGGTCCCAGCCATAAAATACATTCTGTTTAACCTTGTGTTGTCCTTCGGGTCCCCGGGACCCGTTCAGTTTATTTGACGTTTTTGCATTGGCCTGGCGTTGAGCTTCGGGTCCTCCGGTGACCCTCGCATACTATGGGATGTCAATTCACGTGAACTGGCACGGGGGGGTTCCCAGAGACCCGTGCTGCGATCGAACGCGCTTGGACAGGCTAATACAAAATGTAAATAAACTAACCAATACAAGGGTTAAGCCTGTTTCTAGGGCTGCTCCCTCTTAGTCGATTAGTCGAATAATCTGTCGTTTTGGTCTTAGTCAACTTAGATTTCTTTAGTCCATTAGTCATGTTTGATGCTTTTTTCATGCTGAATGACTTATTTCCAAGAAACGTACGAGCACATCTCTGGTAAACACAAGAATTAAAGTGGTGCTTTTGCATGACTCTTTGTGGAGAAACTCAGATTTACAGAGCTGTCGATTAAATCAACTAATCGATTAGTCAATACAATTGAATGAGTGTTAGTCGACTAAGAATTTCTTCAATCGAGCACAGCCCTACCTGTTACCAGGTCTTTTTGTTAAACTAAGCAAACTCACTGCAGCTTTATGTTTAGCAGACAGATTTAAGAATGGTTAGTCAATTTTCTCGTATAACTCCTTAACTGATTTTTTTAAGCTGTTTTCTAACCAAAATGATAATGATACTTGTTTATTTGATCTATTATCAATAGGTACAAATGGCAGTGAGAAGGGTTTTCTGCTCCTATCTGAATTTGCTTGTGAATGCCAAGAACGACATGGCGCTGGCGCTAACCATTGACGTCCCTAGTCGCACTCTTGGACGTCAGGCATTTACCGACATAAAGCATGCTGCACATAACAACAACACTTCTCTCTTCTTGGTAAGAAACATCCACACCCAGCATGTGCTTAGGATTGTACTCAAGTATTTGGTTTAATTTAGTGTTGTTGGATTTCTGGGAGATTCTATAGGGATCATGGGATAGGATAGGCAAAAATAAGCCTTGGCTTCAGCCTATTTCTTTTTCGGTTAGCTACGGTAGCAAATTGTGGGAAATAATTGTTTCTTTCATGTATGTTAACCGAAATAAAATTATTCATCATCATCATTCTTAGACTTTAGCAATGATGTATTCATACTGTAGTGATTATGTCCTATACTTACTGCTGGTTGCTAATTTCGATTATAGTTTCTAACGTGTACTCAGACAAAACGATATCCAGTCCTTTCCAATGGTTTGCATTTTGCGTCCTTTATTTTCCACGTCCTTACAGCGTTCACTTACAATAAATAATAAGTCATATAAAGTCCCATAAACAACATAATCCGAGCACAGTTTAAAAACTGTTTGCTCCTCTTCTTCAATTAACGCCTGTTTGCATCAAAACAGGAACTGAAATTACCCAAGGCCAGCCTCAGCCTTTACAACACGAGGCAATATCATGCCCCCTGTGGCTTGGAGGAAAACAACCCATATGGCTCCTACACACACTTTACAAAAAAACTGAGTAATCCTCTCACACCATTTGGGCCTCTTTCATGCTTTTGCAGGCTGTGACATCTTTTGTGAGGGCCATCCAGCTCGGAGGGAAGGGCTACGCTCCAGCTGAGTCTGACCCACTGAGGAAACATGTCAAAGGCCTGTCTGACTTTGTTCAGTTTCTAGACAACCTGGAAGAAATACTGGGAGAGATTCCTGACCCAAGGTACACAATGCAGCTTAATCCAGGCTCCCACTCGCTCCCTGTCTTATACTGTTGCTTTTGAGGTAATGCCTCCCTTCTTGTGACAGAATCGGCTGTAAATGTTGTGAGGCAGGGATGTGCTCCATTCAGGACTGGATTTTAAATCCCAGGATAGCTTTCTGAATTGAAGTTGTAAAAGTGTTAGAAGTAGAGCTGGGCAATATGGAAAGAAATCAAATATCCCGATATTTTTGACCAAATGCATCGATGCGGCGATATTGTAGGGTTGAGTGTTGGTGCTTTCACAATATATTTACACAATGAGAGTTTTGATAATTAATCACCAATAATGTGGACACAATGACTAAGTGTATAAAGGAAAATAATAGAACAGCTACAACAGTCTGGTACGTTCAGAAAATGACATCACTTTACTGTAATGCAGCCTTTAAAACCAGGAAAAGTATCATGATATTACGATATCCAAAATTTAAGACTATATCTAGCCTCATATATCGATATCAATATAATATCGATATATTGCCCAGACCTAAGTAGACGTGAATGACTAAAAACTCAAAGGAAAACAAATTACTAATAATAATTAATAGCCTGATAGCCTGGCACTATTCAAAGTTTTTAAATTTGCCTCGCAGCATCTCTGAATTTGACTAATTATTACAATTGACCTTGTTTGTTTAATCTGTACAAAAAAAGAAGTGCTGGCTAAACTAATCGCCTATTGGTTCTTCATATAGGTGTGAACAAATCAAGGTATGGTCCATCTGTCTATGTTGTGACAGGATGTCCCAAAATGCATTAATGTGACCCTAACTGGCACAAAGGACTTTTAAAATCATGGAATGCCACTGGACAGTCTAAAGGTCTATTTGTTTGTGGCCCTGGTCCTGCAGTACTTTGAAAGACTGCATCATAATTGTGCCTGAAATCCAGACCTAATCAGACGGCAATTTTGGATCACCACAAGGCATGGAAAATTCTAGGAACTCATCAGGTTTGTTCTGGTGAACCATTGCTCGTGCTTAAGCAGGAGACCATCAAGCCGCTAAGAGTCACTGCAGTCTTCTTGTCTGTGGTCCAGTCAGAGACACTTTTCAAACATTTCAAAAAGGCATCTACAAGCAACTTTCCATTTCAAATAATGCATTGTTACAAAATGCTGTACTTAATTCAATGTAGTCTAATACACACATACACATTTCCAGAGAAATCATCCTGAGCTGATTTAAGGAATACAGAGATTCCAAGAAAAGTTGAGCATGCTTCGGTATCTACCAGCTGAGGGCGAATACACAAACTATGGATTTATGACTCAGTGGGATTTTTTTTCTAATTTCTTCACATCTTCCTGCAATTAAAGTTCAGTTTAAGTTTCCTCTCTCTGGTTTAGCCGATTCAATTCTTATTAATTGAATACAATTCTGCTCTGTGTGTGTGTGTGTGTGTGTGTGTGTGTGTGTGTGTGTGTGTGTGTGTGTGTGTGTGTGTGTGGGGGGCCGATTACTAATTTGTTAAAACACATACATACAGGCCTGAAATACACACACACACACACACACACACACACACACACACACACACACACACACACACACACACACACACACACACACGCTCATGTCCTATACATGCACAAATGGAGAGATGTCAGACAGCCGGGTGTATCGGCATGTGCACCTGCGATCATAAAATCCACCTGTCCCACTGCAGCTAGTTATTAATTCCTTCAAATCCCTGTAATGACTCCCATCTGAGCTTCTCATGATAACATTTGGATTGCTAAAGCATGTTCATCTTTGCCACATCAAAGCCTGTCTTTGTTAAATAACTTGCCTGTTTGGAGCTCTTTCTTTGATGAATTATCATCAAACCTTAACTCCACAGATCATTCTCCATACCATTACAGATTATTTGGATGTCAAAGCATTTGGCACCACAACAAAAGCGGTTATCAGAAATGATTTAGCCGTTCAATCGTGTGAGGGTCGAGCATTTGAGGTGAAGCTGTTGAAGGCACGACGTAGCCACATCAACACACTGTGATGTTTGTGTAGCGGTGGATACGGCTCTCGCTGCTCTTCGGAGGGTTTTCAGTTCATGCAGGCTGATGAGAGCGCTCCACGTCTGATGAGACACTGATGAACTCGGCCAACATGTGTCTTTCAACAGGCAGTGCCTCTACGCTCTCAGTGGAGTACTGTATTTCCTCATACAAACACCTTCGAGAGTTCAGGGCCCCTTGTTCACTGAACATCTGTTTTCTCAAATGATTCTGTTACTGAGCCCTGCTCGCTCACATCATAGCCGGGTCAGGGTCGGACCACCGCCTCTCCACCTTACTGCAATGCTTTAATGCACTTGACTGTTAGAAACTTACAGAAGTGATATGTTGCTAGGGATTTTTGGACATGCGGCACAGAGCATGTGCGAGCACATTTTCTGCTTCATAACTGTTAACATTGGCAAAGCTGCGTTACAGTGAAATAAAGCTCAACTGGATGTTAACCCCGAAACAATTACTCTGAGCCCTTAAAGTCAGTGTCCAATTAATTGAAAGTGAAGCTGCAGTATATCTTTTGAAGACATTCAGACTAAGGCCTGGCTTTTCTGGGTTTTCAGTTTTTAGGAGAGAGTTATTCATGTTGGCAAATATTGGCTGAACTCTTGAACACTATTAATTCCATCCAGATGAAACCCTGTATGTGTGTTCGCAGAAGAAAGAGTCTAATGCTGTCCAAAACAAACGCAGGTTTTTTTTTTTTCTCTACCTACGGCAGAATACCGCTCTCCCAGCAGATGTCATTGTGACTGTCAATGTGTTTTCATTCTCAGTGTGTGTGGAGCCAGGCTGGTGACTGCCATCAGGGCAGTGCTGGTGAAGGGACGCAGCAGTGGGGATGCAGTGTTCACTGCAGCTGAGGAGACGACCAAAGAGCTGAAGGAGAGGATCTGCCAGCTACACCAGATCCAGAAAGTGATTGCTAATGGAAGCGGGACGGGGATAAGCCCTGCCAGGGTAATGTATAACTCTGCTCTCCAGCCAGGCAGCTACAGTTTTTGAGTCTCTCCTGGAGTCCATACATTTATACAAAAACCACTTCATCTTCATCAGCTGTTGGAGCTGACAGTGCAGTGATTGTAGTTGTGTTGCTCTTCTTTTCCAGCCGAAGGCTTACGCGGTCAATCACTGCACTGCATACGGAGGTCGGGACACCGTGAAGGTGCTGATGGCTCTGCTGGATGAAGAAGCGCTGACTCCTCCGTGTCAGAACAAGGCAGACCTGCTGTCTGAGGACCAGCCCACCCTCAGTGGGGCAGAGGGGACCTGCGTCCTCAATTTGTTCAGGTTGGCACAAACAGTCATGACACTTAGTGCGTTTACATGCACAGCAGTAACCGGGGTAGTTAGTGAATAACCGGGTTATGCCAGTTCTCCCCGTATACTGTACATGAGCGGGGAAGAATGGGGAGAATGACAGGAGTAACTCTACATCCGGTACAGTAGGTGGCGCTCTGCCAACACAACGCTTTTTCTTCCGGTTGAACTATGTCAAAATTACACAGACCGATCACTAAAACAGTTAAATTTAACAACTTAATGTTTCGTTTACACACTCTTGTCACAGCGTATGACAGAACAGTGTTCCCGCCAGGTGACTGACAACTTGCTTGGCTCATTATAACGTTATCTGTAACCAGTGTCAGGTGGAACCTTGAATTAGATTAGACTTTCTTCACTAGCACAGGATTCAGTCAGAGTAGGAAAGACCCTCAAACAGCAATTAGACTAGCATGAGGCTGTACAACTCTCCACTGAAACCATATGGAGAAAAAAAATCTCCCACACTACACTCGAACATTTCTCTGGTCAAACATCTGAAATAAATATAGTAATGTGTAAAAAAAAAAAAATATCTATCTATCTATCCATCCATCCATCCATCCATCCATCCATCCATCCATCCATCCATCCATCCACTGGCTGTGTTTGGGGGGAACCTATATTATGTCAGAAGTGCATGACATTGAATGGTTGATATCTAATTTGTTGCAAAAGCCTAACATCAGCTCAGTCTGATACAAAAACCTCTTTTTACACGTTACAACTATGTAAAGCTGCAACAAAGAGAGGCCAGTAGTGGGTAGACTTTGTGGTTAGTGTGACCATGTAACCTTCTTGCTTTTCAATTTCATAAACCTCATGTCTTTGCCTCTCATTGTGGCTCGCCCCTCAGATCCCCTGAAGTGTCTACTGGATGTTCTCCAGAACCTCTAAAGAACCGAGTCCAGAGCCGACTAGACCTGCTCAAACCAAAGGTAACATGGGCCCCTTCGTCCAAGAGCCTCAAATCCAAACCATCAGTTACTTCAAATTGAATCAGATGTACAAACATTGAAAATAATGTCTTTACATCCTGTAATTTCTCCCTGGTATTATATTATTTATTTGCTTAGCTGAAGCTCACATCTTAACTGACTTCCACCGTTCCCATTTTCACAGCTGTGTTTTAGCTCTTAGTGTTGGTTTGAGGGTGCCGTTTAAATCCATGGCATAAAACCACTTATTCGTGGGGGATTCAACCTATTAACCAGTCCTGATGATAAGTTATCCTATTGTCAGGGCTCAGCTCCATTTGCTTACAGTGCACAATATAACCGACTCTATATCTGATATCGATATCTCTTTCTTCCTTCCTTCCTGGCTTTGAGATCAGCTGTTCTGGGATCTGTGTGAGAGAATCTGTCTCATTGTGTTTATGCAGCCTTTGTTGCCAATACATTTTGAGTATACTGACTTAACTGTTTGAGTGCTTTTGTTGTTGCAATTTAATCTACAACAAGCAAACAGGATTGTTTCTATCTGAATCTTGATTTGGCACTAGCAGTTATCATAACAGGCACTCAGCGGTGGAAACTAACTTAGTACGTTTTACTTAAGTACAGTTTCTAAGAAACTTAAAAATTTTCATTTTACTACATTTTCTACTTTACACTTCTTCTTAGAGAGATGTTCATTGTCCCATGAGGGAGATTTGTTTCCAGTCCGTTTCATGCACGTGGCAATATACATGGACAAATACATGAACATCTACTCCACCATATAGGTTGTCCGACATCTACAGTATAGTATATCATAAGGTAAACAATCTGACAGGGATCCCTTAGATTTTTTTTTTTTTTTTTTTTTTTTAATTGCAACCAGCATACTAAGCAGGACAATAAGAAATTGCAGTACAAAAGTGAAGAAAAAACTAGGTTTGAGGTAATAGCATAGTTTGTCCACCAGAGAGCACGAACAAGTCAGTATTTAAGGTCTGTTTGCAGGTCTTGGTAACTACTTTTACATATGTGACAAATGTCGTATAAAAGACTTTGTGGTGCAAAATCTGATAAATGTCCTCAAGTGATGTCACTTGAGTCGGCGTGGGTTTGCGCTGAGGACTACAAGTTTGAAAATGAAAACAATCTGGAGGTGTGTAGTTGGAAAGAAGTGAGCTTACTAGACCTTTTGTAGCCCGCTCCTCACCTCTGCTGCAGGCTAGAAGCTCAAAGCTACATCAGCCGCTACTAGCATCACACACCCGAATCTCCGAACAATCCATCAGCGTTTGAATTGCATTGTGGGTAATGTAGGCGCCAAGTTTTGATGCAAAAGAAGAACGCATGGAATAAAAAAAGACAATTTTTCTGGTTCTGCTGCATTGATTTTGATAATTGTTTAAAAAAAAATGTCCATTGTCCCACAATGCTCAGTGAAGTACTCATATGAGGGATTCATATCAGATTTTCTATGTTCCAAAAAAACAATTTGATTTATATCATTGGGGGGGGTTTACTTCCAAATATCAACATCAGTATCAACTTCAAAAATCCACTATTGATCGGGCTATTCCAGCTACATTGTGCTGCTCAAATACTAACACATCAGTTATAATAATACAATATAATATTTATAATATCACTCTGAAAGGGTCGTTCCGTACCCTAATGCGTACTTTACTCTTTTTACCTTCATACATTTTGCTGATGATACTTTTACCTGAATCAATTTTTAATGCAGGACTTTAACTTGTAACAGAGTATTTTTACAGTGAGGTATTGCAACTTTCACAAGTACTTTTTCCACCATTGTATACACTCCACAACTGCTGGGTCACCTACAAAACACTGACAAGACCAGCTTTAGATTTTAAGGTAGGACTGGTCTTTTAACCTGAAGCAGCTCCACTGTGTAAACTCCTTTTGAACATGTATGCTAAGCACATTTTGTGAAATGGCTCCTTTATTTGATTGCGCTAGCAGATGTCATTTTAGCTTCCCACAATCTGGCTGCCTTCCTGTTTGAGTGCGCTGTAATGGTCCCTGGGCAGCTCGCCGCTTCCTGAACTCTGTGAACGGAAGCTTTCTGCATCAATTTCACTTTGAAGATGCCATATCAGTCGCGTAATTTGACTAGCAAGGGGAACTTGAAAGGTTATTGTTTCCTGTTGTCTGCTGAATGACTTTATCCCAGACTTCTCCAGTGGTTTCATCATGCACTGACGTCAACTGGCACACACAGAGATGGACCGATTTAGTTTCTGCTTTTGGGATGTTTCCAAATCTTTTGTCTCTGTGCCACAAATGATCCAAACACAGAAATAACTTTTAAGCAATTTACTGTTGCTCTTCTTTGACGTCAGTAATGATGTTTGTGAAAAGATGCTTTTGATTATATGATTCAGTATCTACATTTTATTTCAGAGTGATTGTATCGGTCTCTGACGGTGATACTATTAATGGTGCACCTGTTCTCACTTCTATCACCTTCGTGTGAAGCCACAAAGCTTTAGAAATTGCTTGCACCTGCTTGTGGATGTACTTTTAGGAATGTCTTGGGTCAGGTGTCTCCAGCGTCGGTTCAGGCGGTGTGCAGGGGTAATTTCAGGACAGCTATCTTCGGAGGAATAAGGGCCGTCTGACCACACGGTGCCATGTTGGGCTCCCACCTGTTGTAATTGGATTAGACGTTTTCCGTCAGTCATAGTTTGGCCGTGTTCACTCTTCCATTCCCTCCCATTGTTTCAGAGGCGTTTCAGTTATGTTTTATTAGCATGCAACCATGGCTGCATACATTTTTAGCTCCATTATTGAAGTGTGCCTTGTTCTGAGTGTTGCTGTTATTTTAGGTGCACTTTTAAGAAGTTCTTTTGAAAAGCACAAAGGCTTTGATCCCTTTGTGCTTTACGGACCCACCCAGCTTTTCTCGCTGTATTTTTCTCTCCGATTTTACCTCCCTACTGTGGCCCACTGGCCTGAAGGGTGAAATCCTTGGATTGTGATAATCCCAAACAGGCATAGATCAAACAGTGGTTGAAAAGCTGTGGATCTGTGTGCCCCAGGGCTAAGATTGTAGTCTTTCGGTATCATTTACTTACTAACCCTCATACAACTAACTCGGCCTTCTGAAAAGGCTTTCTAATGAGGTGATCCTCTACTGTATGTAGTTGTGATAAGATTAAAGAAACTGATGTATTATTCCTCAGCCTTTATCATCACCTTGTCTGTTGGTCTGTGTAAAAAGTTACATACTGTAAAGAAAAAATACAGCAACGTATATAGGTTAGCTAATTACAGCAGAAGAGATTCATTTGAACTTGTTTTTGTATCTCTTTCTAGAAGATGAATCCTAATGACTTGGGTGATTCCCTGAATGAAATTCCCTGATTTTGTTTTGGCTCCACACACACCAAAGTAAAAGCCAAAAATTAAGGAAACCTAGGCCACCTGCCCGAGTCATTGATACGATCATGAACGTGTCACCATATCATATCCGCTGCATTAAAAAAAATTTTTTTTTATGTTTATTCCAGCCCAGAGACAAAGTCATTCGATCCCAGTTTTCGTGCACATACAAGGATGAAGAACTGCCACTCAACCGTGTGCTGGACTTCCCCAGCACCAGCCAGGTCCCTACCTGTGTGCACCCAGCACCCAAACGCCAAACCATCCCAGCTGTGGATGAGGAGTGCAGCTCTGATGTGGAGGAGACTACCAAAGGTATAGATTCAACTTCATTAAATCCTACTTGTTTTTGTGCTCCCCTACATGCAGAGAAAAGCTCAAAATGTCAACACAGGCGGTGCAGCGTTCTCTTTCTGCTGGGATAGATTTCTGTTTCCTCTGACGCCACACAGCTGGACTCAGGCCCAGACACACCTTCTCAGCTCCAGCCTTGAACCCAGCCCTAGCCCTGGGACTTGTACTTACAATCAGCCATTAAATTAATCTATAAAACTTGCTCACACACACACACACACACACACACACACACACACAGCTGTAGTAAAAACCCAAAAGCACACACACTCTCACACATACGTTTTGCCCATTTCCCTTTCTGTCTTTTGTTCCGTGGGAATTCAGGCTCGGCTCCATCAGGTTACATGACAAATGTTCAATTTCAGCTTCATAGAATAAACACACAGCCCGCTTCCCCGAGCAGCTAACGTCAGCAATTTCGTCACAACATTTTCCCTTTTTTTCCCTACCAGGTTGTCACACTTGCTTTTGCTTTGTTTCAATCTTTCCAGCCAAGTCTACATCTGAATGCCCGAATAAGGAGCAGAGCGGCGTGCAGCGGGGGCCAGCTCTTCAGCCAAGAAGTGGAAATGTGCAAAACAGAGGTGCAGGCCCGGGCAATAGGAAGAAAACTGGCACTCAGATGCAGAGAAAGGGCAACAAGAGGAAGCAGGTGGATTCTGACCAACATGGAGGATCAGAGAACGAGCCTCCACAGAAGAAACAGCTCACTAATGTCTTGGTCCAAATGCAGGGCAAGAATGTCAGTAAGGCCTCGAGTAAGAAGAAGCTGATAGCTGGGCAGGGAAAGCTAACCAGCTTCTTCAGACTCTAATACGGGTTTGTCCTGGTTTCATGTCAGTCTATGGACTTTCTGTCAAATGGCGTTCATACAAAGCAGCTGAATGTTGTTCATTTGTTTTCTTCCACTGACAAATCTTGTGCAGTATGTTCCAGTTAAGGCTGCAACTAATGATGATTTTTAGTCCCAGTTAATCTGTTCACTGTTTTAATATTTTTTTTTTTTGGGAAATATGCTCATTTGCTTACCTGCTCTCATTTGCATACTTGCTGAGAGTTGGATGACTGTACGCTAAAAATGAAGCTATAGCGAGCTGCTTATTTAAGCAGAACTAAACGGCTAGCCCGGCTCTGCTAAGCAAGATATAACTAGGTAATTATTTTCTGTACCAGAAATATTAAATAAATTAATTAATTAGTAAAAATTAGAAGTGCTAAGTAGTGGATTTTTAAAACTTTGGATAGAGCCAGGCAAACTGTTTCCCCCCAGTTCCAAACGGCAAAGGCTAGCTAAACTAGTAAAATAGTAGCATTTAACATACATACATACATACATACATACATACATACATACATACATACATACATACATACATACCGTTTGTTATAACATGTTAAATAGCTTGAGTAGAGATTATGTTAGGGTTTGTCTTTTTTACTTTTTAAACTGACCCAGAATAACACTTTTTTTTCCAAAATTTTCAGTCTTTATGCTAAGCTAAGCTAATTGCCTGGTGGCTGTAGCTTCATTTGTAGCACACACACAATAATCTTCTCATTTAACTCTCAAGAAGAGTTGAATATGTTTATACTACAACCCAAAAATGTTAAAACTATTCATTTAATTTCTTATTCTATAAAATGTCAAGATAGGTGAAATCTTTACTATTGAGAAGAAATAACTAGCACTTTTTTTTGCATTTTTGCTTGAAAAATGATGTAGATTAATCTTCTGTTGATTAACTAAGAGATGTATTGTTTCCACACTAATTTACCCATTCAGCAGTGTGAGAAATGTGTGGCTGCAATGTGAATAGGTCAGTTGGATAGATCATTGGGAGATTTCTGGTCAGTATACTTTGTTTCATCAAGACAAGGCCTACTTTGTGTTTGAAATGTATTTAATCACTAGTTGTACAGTTTATTTAACTTGTAAAATTCCACAGTGAAATCAACTGTAAATATGCAGACTTTTAATAAACTTTTATTTGGTTTTACATGTTTGTGTACTCATTTTCTACATTTCATGATCACATATAGAAGAAATATTTACAGCACATTCAGGGCAGGATGGCAGCGCTATTCTACCCAGCAGGGTCGGTACACTCTTCCTATCATACACCGCAGCACTAAAGGAAAGAAAGAATAAAGTAAGGAATACTTGTATTAGTAAATATGAACATTGGATATCAGAATCAGGTGTATTGGTCAGGTATGTTGACATGAAAACTGGAAGCTGTTATGCTGCATTCTTGTGGTGTCAAAATAACCAAAACAAATTAGTTCCTGGCAGTGAAAATTCATTTGAATTCCCCTTTAAGTTGGAACAACAACTCGGAAAGTCTGAACAAATTTTGGTACATGACTTGCCGAGTTGGCATCATATTACACGGAAACATGGTGGATGAAAATAAATGTTGAGTTGTGGTATAAAACTATGAAATTGCTAATTGCATATAAACGTTTGGCTTACATGTTATTTGTAATATAGTATTAGGTTGTAACCGTCAGTTGCTGTCCATGTAAAGTGACCTAGATTAGTTAGAAATGAAATGTATTCACAATAATCACAAATATATAAAGCTTCAAACTACAAATAAATACTGGAAACAGCTATCAACGTGTTGCTTAAATGCTCTGAGCAAATACAACACATCTTTGTAGTGTCCATGTTTTTATCCACATGACTTAGAGCTCACGAACACACCGAAGTCAGAAGGACTTCCCAACTCGGGAAATGGGACCATCTGAGGAGCACATGAATGCACCATTACTTAACTTTTCTTTTGCATTAACCCTTGGGTTGTCCTTGTGTCAAATTTGACCCTTTTTTCCAACATTTTCTATATCACAAATATGGGTTTCTTTCAACCAAATTGCCCAAAAATAACGATGATGCATTCTTGGCAGGTAAAATTAATGATTACTTTCATTGAATTTTGGTTGATATATTCAATTTCCGGGAACCATCACCTTATTGTGGTGGAGAGGTTTGTGTGTCCCTATGAACCTGAGGGTTGTGTTTTCTGGAGCTGTGTGCTCCTGGTAGGGTCTCCCAAGGCAAAGTGGTCTCAGGTGAGGGGCCAGACAAAGAATGGTTCAAAAACCCTATGAGCCAACGAGGAAGAGGTGAAGTTACCCTGCCCGTAGGAAGCCCGGGGCCCCTGTCTGGAGCCAGGCCCAGATGGCGGGCTCGTCAGCGAGCGCCTGGTGGCCGGGTTTGCCACGGAGCCCGGTCGGGCACAGCCAGAAGAAGCAACGTGGCAACTCCCTCTCCATCCCATGGGCCCACCACCTGTGGGAGGAACCGCTGGGGTCGGGTGCGCTGCCACACGGGTGGCAGTGAAGGTCAGGGGCCTCGACGGACCAGACCCGGGCAGCAGATGCTGGCTCTGGGGACGTGGAATGTCACCTCTCTGTGGGGGAAAGAGCCGGAGCTTGTGCGGGAGGTGGAGCGCTACCGGTTAGATCTGGTGGGGCTTACCTCTACGCACAGTCTCGGTTCTGGAACCATACTCCTGGATAGGGGTTGGACTCTTTTCTTCTCCGGAGTTGCCCAGGGTGTTCGGCACCAAGGTGCTTCTGGAAAACCGTTCGCCACCTCAGGAGGGGGAAGCGGGGAACCATCAAAGCTGTGTACAGTAAGGATGGGACGCTGTTGACCTCAACTGAGGAGGTAATAGGGCAGTGGAAGGAGCACTTTGAGGAACTCCTAAATCCGACTAATACGCTCTATGGTAGAGGCAGAGCTGGAGGATGATGGGGGATTGTCGTCAATTTCCCTGGTGGAAGTTGCTGAGGTAGTTAAACAACTCCACAGTGGCAAAGCCCCAGGGATTGATGAGATCCGTCCAGAAATGCTCAAGGCTCTGGGTGTGGAGGGGTTGTCTTGGTTGACACGCCTCTTCAACATTGCGTGGAAGTCTGGGACGGTGCCAAAGGAGTGGCAGACCGGGGTGGTGGTTCCCCTTTTCAAAAAGGGGGACCAGAGGGTGTGTGCCAATTACAGGGGTATCACACTTCTCAGCCTCCCTGGTAAAGTCTACTCCAAGGTGCTGGAAAGGAGGGTTTGGTCAATAGTCAAACCTCGGGTTGAGGAGGAACAATGCGGATTCCGTCCTGGTCGTGGAACAACGGACCAGATCTTTACTCTCGCAAGGATCCTGGAGGGAGCCTGGGAGTATGCCCAACCAGTCTACATGTGTTTTGTGGATCTGGAGAAGGCGTATGACCGGGTGCCCCGGGAGATACTGTGGGAGGTGCTGCGGGAGTATGGGGTGAGGGGGTCCCTTCTCAGGGCCATCCAATCTCTGTACAACCAAAGCAAGAGCTGTGTCCGGGTTCTCGGCAGTAAGTCGGACTCGTTTCAGGTGAGGGTTGGCCTCCGCCAGGGCTGCGCTTTGTCACTATTCCTGTTTGTAGTATTTATGGACAGGATATCGAGGCGTAGTCGGGTGGAGAGGGGTTGCAGTTCGGTGGGCTGGGGATCTCATCGCTGCTTTTTGCAGATGATGTGGTCCTGATGGCATCATCAGCCTGTGACCTTCAGCACTCACTGGATCGGTTCGCAACCGAGTGTGAAGCGGTTGGGATGAGGATCAGCACCTCTAAATCGGAGGCCATGGTTCTCAGCAGGAAACCGATGGAGTGCCTTCTTCAGGTAGGGAATGAGTCCTTAACCCAAGTGAAGGAGTTTAAGTACCTTGGTGTCTTGTTCGCGAGTGAGGGGACAATGGAGCGGGAGATTGGTCGGAGAATCGGCGCAGCGGGTGCGGCATTACATTCAATTTATCGCACCGTTGTGATGAAAAGAGAGCTGAACCAGAAGGCAAAGCGCTCAATCTACCGGTCAGTTTTCGTTCCTACCCTCACCTATGGTCATGAAGGCTGGGTCATGACCGAAAGGACGAGATCCAGGGTACAAGCGGCCGAAATGGGTTTCCTCAGGAGGGTGGCTGGCGTCTCCCTTAGAGATAGGGTGAGAAGCTCAGTCATCCGTGAGGAGCTCGGAGTAGAGCCGCTGCTCCTTTGCGTCGAAAGGAGCCAGTTGAGGTGGTTCGGGCATCTGGTAAGGATGCCCCCTGGGCGCCTCCCTAGGGAGGTGTTCCAGGCACG
Organism: Perca flavescens; assembly: GCF_004354835.1. Classification (NCBI taxonomy): domain Eukaryota; kingdom Metazoa; phylum Chordata; class Actinopteri; order Perciformes; family Percidae; genus Perca; species Perca flavescens. The sequence continues at coordinate 7,066,843 of NC_041353.1, forward strand.
TCCAGCTGGGAGGAGGCCTCGGGGAAGACCCAGGTCTAGGTGGAGGGATTATATCTCCAACCTGGCCTGGGAACGGGATCCCCCAGTCGGAGCTGGTTAATGTGGCTCGGGAAAGGGAAGTTTGGGGTCCCCTGCTGGAGCTGCTCCCCCCGCGACCTGATACCGGATAAGCGGACGAAGATGGATGGATGGATATTCAATTTTATAGCATTTGAAAAAAAAAATGTTTTAATGGTTAAACTTTATCCTGACTAAACTTTAACATGAACCAGTCTGTGATCCACTCAACATCCTCTGATCTTAACTATTAGTTAAAAGAATTCATAATTTCTGCCTTTTTTTAATAACTCAAAATGAGGTATAAAGTCATAAAAATGATTATAAGAATGATTGACCATAAATAAAGAAAAACATTGGGGGAAATGTGACAAAAACGTTTAAAAAAAGCATCAAAAGCACTGAAAAACAAACGTCGGAAAAAGCGCCAAAAAAAGTTCATTTTCAATTTTGACCAGAAAAGATAAGTTTATGGTTGACGGGGAGACAACACAGGGGTTAAGAAACATGGGTTTGCAGATACTTACTGCCGTCGTCAGTGTTTCTGCGACCAATGGTAGAACTGCGCTCGGCAGGAGTGTGGCTCAAGCTTCGGTCTGTGAGCAGAGGAAAGCTCCGGGTGAAGGCTGGGTTCAGCCCACGAATACTGTGTCCTTTCAGCCCCATGTCCTGAAACACAGTATCGATTAGTGATTGCATGTAGACCACACATGTGCTCCAGGATCTGAACTCTGGATCTTCACAGTTGCAGCAAATTTGCAACAGCTTTCAAAGATTATCTTTTCACTTGCAGCACAGGTATTGGATCTGTCTTTACCAGCTGATCCAAGCCACAGGAACCCCAAATGGAAGAAATATGTTTCCCCATTTTTATTATATCACTGTGGCCTGTTTTCTTACACCCCCGGTTCGCCCAGTTGGCTTTGTTCTCTCCAACATGGCTGCCTGTTCCCCATTACCGCAGAGATAACCACCATGTTCATGACACACAGGAGACGCAACCGCCAGATAAACTCTTTACACATCGCAGCCAAACATTTGAGAGAGCACAGATATATCATCATTCTTCCCACTGTGATTCCAATAAATCTTTATAGGCTTGTGATCATTTGACCTTTTCAGCTAATAGTATTTCCTGGCTTTCCAGCGCTGCCGTAAAAGTTTTTCATAGATGTGAATGAAATATTGACTTAACAGTAGACACGAGGACGGTGACCAATTGAAAGGGGTCAAATGTTCAGTCACAGGATGGACATAATGTGCTCTTTGTTGTTGTTGAACTACGTTGAACTGTGGTTGTTTGTGGAAAGAAATCTCATACAATAAATAGTTATGATGCATGACTGTTATTGGCAGAGTTCAATGCCTACAAACTGAGACTAGCCAGATACATTTATGTGGGATAAATTAACTAAGAGTAGTCCAAATAGTGGGTAACTTTAGACAACTGCTGGGTTGGTTCACCAAAATAACAAAAGAAAGAGAACCTTGACAACTTCTCCATCCAAAGACAAGTGTCCTGGGTAGTCTGGGTAATACACAGAACATGCAACTAAACGTTTAACATTTCAATGGCTTATAACTGTCTATAAAGAATTAGTACATTCTTTATTAACCATTAATAAAGCTATAGTTACGCTTTAAACAGCTTCAAACTTTGAAAAGTAATCAACAACTGTGATGTGACACTTACTGAGACGATTATGATTTTAGGGCTTCCGTCTTCATCCATCGCGTTGGTGTCAAGCATGAGGTTTCGTCTGTACGAGAGAGGAACCCCAGCGGGCGCAGTCATGGACTCATCCCCCAGGAACAGGCCATCTTGCTCCGTTACGCCGTCTTCTCCTTTAGTTGCAGGCATGGCTACAGTGACCAAGTGGCTGCTCAGCTCAGAGAACAGCACCAGAGTATACAGGACAGAGTAGACAGAAATCATGGTGTCTACAATGTTAAGTTCGATCTCACCTAACGAATGTTGTGACTGGGCTCTCGGCTGTCTTATATATTCAGGGAGAGGGCATTTTGCTTACAACTGTTTAATTAATTGTCATGTATCCTGCAGGGGTGCATCCCTCTTAACGGCCAAAGGTCTCAGGAAGTTTAAAGGTCACAACTGTAATTTTAAAAGCTGTTCCCTTCGTAAAGAAGAAGGTGAATAGCTCTATTTTGTCTGTTTGGAGATGTGATGAATTCAAATGGATAAATAAAGGGATACATGGAGGGTTGTAATTTTAAAAAGGCTCACAGGAGGTCAAAGTGCAGGAATTAATGGTGTATCTTTTCCTTCAGAATCCACACGCAGAATTGAACCCAGCAGGTTAGAGGACAGAGACCATTGAGTGGTCTTAGTGAGTCAATTTCTCTGAATAGAATCAATGGCTGCACATGGCTGAAAACAATCCTATGATGGACCATCCACAGAGGTCAGTTACATTTATGAAAGCAGCAAGACACCAGATTATTACAAAAAAAAAAAAAAAAAAAAGGATGAGTAAGGCAGACAGAGCACCTCTTTGCAGGTTACACGACACTGCCTTTTTTGTTGAAGTCTAAATAAAAAAATAAAAAAAAAAGCAGCTTGCAGCATTTTATTTTTTATTATTGACAGCCACGAAGACCCACATCTGGATTCATCCAATTGGACAATAAGAAAAAATACAAATGACATCAGACGCTTTTCTAATCTGAGGTTTTTTTCAACGCAGCTCCTGAAAAAATGTGAGGCGCGAGCAAAAAGCTTCACTCGCATTAAAAACAATTAAAAAACACCGCCCAGGTTGCTGAAAAGCGTGCTTCTGATCGAGTCCTAATAGTGAAGGAATAGTTTGGCATTTTTGGAAATGCGCTTATTTGCTATCTTGCTGAGTGTTAGAGTTAGCATGGCGAGTCCACACAGCATTCCAGGATGGGAGGAAAAACGTGCTCTGGTTTATTGGCATTTCTTCAAACCTATCACAATCGTCTTTGGCGCTAAGCTTAATGGCACCTCTGCTAAATAGCCTCGGCAAGGAATTGGTTGTTTTAGTCATGCAAAACACAAAACTCAGATTGGATAGTCTAGCTAGCTGTCTCGATTTAATTTGCAGTGATCTGAGGAGCAGTTAACCATTGTCCGCATAAATCGACCAGAGTTTAAAATGCCAACACAAAGAAAGCCCACGGTAACGGACATCTGGCCTAAATGAGGGACACCTGTGCAATCCCGGAAGTGCAACGTCGTGTAGACTACACCTGCTTAAACATCCAATATGTAATTTTCTGCCGCGAGTTTCTCAATCAAAACAAAAAAAAAAAAAAAAAAAAAAAAAAAGAGAGCAATTCGGTCATTGTAGTTATCTTCTCCTTTTTAGGTCAACACCTAGAGAGTTTCAATATACTATTGCAGGGACAATGCTACGGTGATGGAAGCCATCACTTTCACGCAGTGTGACGTGATGCTGCATCACATTTAGTCCAAATTAATGTAATAACCAAAGAAACAAAAACAAACCCACAACAACCGGTCACATTTACTCACACAACGACCACAAAGCAATCAAAAAAACAAATTCCCCACAAATTCCAGCCAGGCTGCTGGGGCTCAACGCACACGCCACCACAGACACGAAGGCACAGCGGCCACTGACACCGCTCAAACCTTTAACACCAGCAGCAACCATCTAAAGCAAGCAGAAACAGCTAGTAAAATCATTTTACTAAAATGCAGAAATATCCATTAAACTTACCAAGGCTGCCTATCATTTGAAGAAAAAGTCCATCCTCCTTTCTGTCAATAACTTTACATCTAAAACTCTAAACGAACTTGAAATAAGTTTACTGCTGATGCTATCCATAGATGCTAGCTAGTTATGCTTTAGTTGGCTAACTGGTCCGAAAAATGCCGACATCGGCCTGTCAATGAATACGCCCAACAGGGCAAACTCGAAATTTTGATTGGCTAAAGAATATGACGATCGACAAGGCCTCAGAGTAGAATCAAAGCCGGTCTACGGATATTTTTTTTTATTTATCTTTTTTTTTTTTCTTTTTATCTTTTACTTTATCAAAGATTTGCGTTGTTCCCTGGATGGAAATGTTTATCTCTGTATATGATGCCGAATTGTTCAGAAAATGTATAACATGTTTGTAAAGTTTTGCAAATAATAAAAAAAGAAAAGCCGTCTAAGGATTATTAGAAAATTCTTTGGTAGAATGTTTCAGACGGAAAAGGGGAAATCCGATTGGATAAAAGCTCTAATTTATGAGATGCACTGGAAGCAGCACAACCGAGCTCGGGAGAAATTATGGTAGCCTAATAGACTCGTGGGAACGGACTTTGTAAAATACATATGAAATTAATAAATATATAGGCCTAGGCTATATATATTTTAGAAAAAATATACATGCTATAATTTTCTGATTCTGACAATCTCTTGGCCAGCAGAGTAAGCCTTGTTGGCCCTGATGGCCCACTTCTGGGTAAAGGTTCTTACCCTAATTGAACCACTTCAAGTAACTCCAGTCTTATGGGAGTGAGGGGACAATGCATTTTACCGCACGGTTGTGACGAAAAGAGAGCTGAGCCAGAAGGCAAAGCTCTCAATCTACCGGTCAATTTTCGTTCCTACCCTCACCAAGGGCGTAACTTTGGGTTCAACATAGCAGGGGCTTGAGATCTCCACTTTTAAATAAACTTGAAATTTTGAGCATATCAAACATCATTCTCTGCATTCTGGTGAATTTCTGCAACAATTTGTGTCTTTTCTGCATCAAGTTATGGTGCAAATGTCTTTATTTATGTAAAGGAAATTATTATTAGATATTTGAGGGGGTTGCACTGGCCAGTTTTGGCCATCCCCACTGTAAATTACGCCTATGACCCTCACCTATGGTCATGAAAGCTAGGTCATGACCGAAAGAACTAGACCGTGAGTACAAGCGGCCAAAATGGGTTTTCTCAGGAGGGTGGCTGGCATCTCTCTTAGAGATAGGGTGAGAAGCTCAGTCATCCGTGAGGAGCTCGGAGTAGAGCAGCTACTCCTTGGAAAAGAGCCAGATGAGGTAGATCGGGCATCTGGTAGGGATGCCCCCTGGGCGTCTCCCTACGGAGGTGTTCCAGGCACGTACAGCTGGGAGGAGGCCTCGGGGAAGAGCCAGGACTACAGGTGGAGAGATTATTGGCGCTTTTCCATTACATGGTACCTACTCGCCTCACCTCGACTCTACTCGCCTTTTTTGGTTTTCCATTAAGAAAAAAAGTACCTGGTACCTGCTAACAGGTACTTTTTTAGTAACTCCTAGGTCAAGGTTCCAAGCAAGCTGGCCTGGGAACACCTCGGGATTCCCCAGTCAGAGCTGGCTAATGTGGTTCGGGTAAGGGAAGTTTGGGGTCCCATGCTGGAGCTGCTGCCCTTGCTGCCCGACCCGGGATAAGTGGATGAGGATGGATGACCTTTAACAGAGCAGCTAGCATAGCTGTAGATTCTAACTATTTTTACACTGGTTTTGTACGGATTAAACAAACAAGCTTTAATGTATTCGCTAGTCTTTAGAGGTGCTGGTACCCCCTGTATTTCCAGTCTTTATGCAATGCTAAGGTAACTGGCTGATTGATGTAGATATGTGATACCAATCTTCTCAACTAACTCCCGACAAGAAAGCAAATAAACTATAAGCTATTTCCCCAAATGTCTAAATATTAATTTAAAGGAAAATTTGATATGCCACAACTCTGTGATCAATCCTTGGGAACGTTTGATCGACAAGCACACACACCATCATCAGTTGACGATAAAAGACGGAGGCAGGCAAAAACTAAAGGGCCCTCATGTTGACATAGCTCTTCTCGACTCTAAAGGCTTACCTTATTAACATCACAGGGAGCCGTAGGGCAGGGGATGGAGAGCCGGGACATGAATAATAGCTATTGAACTCAGCTGAAGGGATTTTACTTGGAGCGGTCAGCCTTTATTTTGTAAGTATTATTGTTGGAGGGCGAGGACTTCTACTGAAGGACTGAACTTGTCCACAGGGGCATGGCCGTTCCAGCAGAAGCACAACTGAACTTGTGAGCTTCATGCTCTGTTGTTGTAACCTTTTTCGCTCTTTCTCTCTTTCTGATAATCTCTCCTTACATTTTCCCATATTTCTCCTGATATAGGCTGTATTAATGCACTGATATGGACAGTAGACACACTGCGAATCAATGCCACCCGATCCAAAGCTTCTGGGCTCTACCAGCTTCCTTGGCACTCACTGTGAAGATTCAATGAACTCTGAGCCGTGGTGAAGGTCTTTATCTGGTAACTGATTTTTTCTCCCTGGTCTGAATTTCTAAGAAATCATTACCATAATTCTCTAACAAAGAACATTAGCAGAAAAGCCAAGAGTCGAATGATCTTATGAGGACCAGATGTGATTCCGTGGGTTTCCATGAACATTATTTACTAAATCTTTATGTTTCCACAACACAGCTTGTCAAATCTTCAACCGATGCCAGTAAAGTTTATTCAACTACTGACTGTGCTGTCGCTGATTTGTATTTGATCTTGTTTTGCATGTCGTCGTAATTGTGTCCAGATTTGATCCGACCTCGTGCATGGTTTAAATTTTGAACTCGAGGAAGCTGCAGAGTAGTTTGTTCATCAGCTCTGTCAGCTGCTTGCATCACCTGTCAGTTGCCGGTGCTGTATTTCAATCACACCGCCTACAGCTTTGTGCATAAAGAGGTTTCAGAAGTCTGAGCCCTATGACATCAGTAGCAGCATTGTTTTATAATCCTCTGGGGGACAACACATTATTTCCTCGCCCTGTATTAACACGCTGCCTTTCATCACAGACACTCGTCTTCTAATAGAAACTATAAAGGAAAGAAAAACCAAACAGCTCTCTGTCGGAGCAGAGGGGGAGGCTCTGGTTCCAGGGAAATGTGATGCACTGGTGCTCCATACATGATGTTTGATATCTGTGTATTTGTGCTGCAGAGACTTGAGTTGTGCCAGAGGCCGGCATGCTGCATTCAGCAGAGATGTGGGTACAAACGGGGGGGACCACATTTTGGGCAGATTTTTCTTTTTGTTGCCCAGAGAACAGACCATGGTTTCCTGGAACAATGCAGCTGATGAGAGTCTCTCCAAGGAAAATAAGGCTCTGACATCATGGGTTCTTAAAGCACACAGCTGAGCCAACACTCTCTGCTATAATCAAGCCTCAGTGAATTTCCACTGTCGACTGAAATTGAGAAAGAAGGAGAATCTCCTCCAATGGTTAAGACACTTTTTTTTTTACACATGCTTTAATCTAACTGCTAACATTCCCGTTGTAGTGCGAGGCTCGCAGTGCACTTGTTGGACTCCAGTGTCTCCATTTCCTTTTACATCTTTCCTTGGCTCAAGATAACAATAAAATGTGACACAAGGCTACTTGTAAATTTGTCATGATCAACTCATCACTAGCCAAGACTGGATGCTAGCCTCCGGATATGAGAATATTTGGGATTAGAGACAACGAATGCTGAGTTGACAACAGGAGGAGCAAAAGTTAAAACCCAGCTAAGTGAAATCATGTGTGTCTATTGGGGGAAAAAATGAATGGTTGAAGACTGATGAAGCCTCACAACCACTTTTCCTGTAAAACAATCAGTAGAATAAGTAGTACAATTTGTGAGTGTAGGTAAAACAGACCACAAGGTCATTCAAAAGACAATTGTGTGCTTAAAATGAGGGGCTGAAGAGTGTGGAGAGATTGTGTTTCAGGGCTCAGTCCAAAATCTGTGTCCTTAGATGCACTGGATCCCAAGTGCACGCAGATCAATGGGAAACGGATTGTGTTCTTTCCAGAACCATCCTAGTCCTTGAGGTTATTCAAACAGTTTTGTGTTGCACTCCTTGAGTCACCATGTAATCCAGAATTAGTACATATAAGAGGATAAACAGAGCATTTCTAAGACATCCTGACATTTGTGTTTTATGATTATTACAACTGGATGATACTGTACATCCATATTCACTTTGATAATTGGCTTATTTGTGATGCCTTGGTTACCCGCCACTGCCCAGACCTCTCTGCACACAATTTCTCCCTGATTTATTTGAACTCTAAATCTTGCAAGCTTGCAGCCTGCCATTGGACCATTAGGAAGAGATAATTGATTCTGTATTAGTCATGGAGATGGATGAAATAACATCCAGGATGGCCAGGATGACCTGGACCTTGCCAACCTCCCTGCTGCTCCACATTTTGATCTCCACCGTCTGCTGTGCACCGGCCAGAGAGCCAATTTATCATTATTTGATTATTGTGCCACATACATCAGTTTTAAAAAAGTGCTGACAGTGAGTAAGTTAGAACTTGATGCTGTCAATGCGAGCATCCTCCAAAGAGCTGAACATGCAACCATGGCCTCAGGGAGCACCACGCCCAGGTGTGTTTGCTTTGGCAGACATCGCCACCTCTTAGGAAGTATCACTTTGTCATTCAGCACCCACTCAGTTTAATACTGCACAATGCACAAAGCTTCAGCTTGAGTTACGGCTTCATCTATAGCCAAAATGGCTTAAAATATTTGTATATGCTCAAGAGAGACAAACCTCTGCATTGCAATTATCTGGTGTTTATGTGTCAGAATCCACAGGGTTCCTCATGAAAGCTGAATAGAGTTAACCAGTGTGAGGTTGCACAATAGAGGAGTCTTTTAAGGATGATGTTTCCCCACAGGTTTTAGAGTGTACAGTGCATTCAGAAAGTATTCAACCCCTTCACTTTTTGTTATGTTGCAGCCTTATGCTTCAATCATTTATATTCATTCTCTATCACTCTACAGTTAACACCCCATAATGACAAAGCGAAAGGATTTTGGAAATTTGCAAATTTATTAAAAAGAAGAAAAAAAAACTGACACTGACAGTATTCAGATCCAGTACTTTGTTGAAGCACTTTAGCCAGTGATTAGAGCCTTGAGTCTTTCTGGGTATGACGCAAAAGTTTTGCACTGCATTTTTTTGCAAACTCCAAGGAGGCTTTCACAAGTCTTTAACTGAGGAGAGGCTACCGTCTGGCCAGTGACCATCGGGTTCTTAAAACACCTCTCTTAATGAGGCCCATCTCCCCCGATTGCTCAGTTTGGCCGGGCAGCCAGCTCTAGGAAGAGACCTGGTTTTTCCAAACTTCTTCCATATAAGAATTACGGCCCCCACTGTGCTCTTTATCTTCAATGTATGAATTTGTGTAGATCTGTGCCTTGACAAAATCCTGTCTCTAAAGCTCTGCACGTCAGCTGTGAGACCTTTATATAAACTTTACCAATCATGTCCAATCCGTTGAATTCACCACAGGTGGACCCCAATCAAGGTGTTGAATCATCTCAAAGATGATGAAGAGAAATGGAAAAAAAACTGAGCTTAATTTCCAGTGTCATAGCAAAGGGTCATGTGTTATTTAAGTTTTTTCTTTGTAGCAAATTAGCAAAAACGGTATTGTATGTGTATGCTGCATGAAGAAAAACTCTCCAGCCATTTCTGTGATGTTGACAAGTGGTTTATTCAGCAGGAATGGTGAACAATTTGTCAGTATTTTTTTTTCTACAGAAGGCAATCGAGCACCATGAATAACAGCGCTGTAATCAAACTTCTCAGGAAATTTTCTCATTAAACACCTCACAGAGTTAGATTTATATTTCACACAAGTGACAGTGTTTGAATGATTCATAGTCAACATGATTTAAAGTTGGTTGCTGCAGCTTTCTTAAAAAACAGATACACAGAAAGGGACTTTTGTCTGTCTCACTTCACTATGCATTACATTATAAGCGGTTACCAGATACAGTGTGTGAATTGATGTCTTTGGTTTGTACTGTATATCTGAAAATCTAGGGGAACCGGAGTTGTTCTACAACCACCTTATTTTTTATTTCAGCCGCCAGGCCGACTGGTAATATAATTTGTAAGGAATAGACACCAAAGTAGGCTGCATATGTTGATCATTATTATCATACAGATAAAAACACACTTTTAAATTAATCGGTGAAAATAAGTTTGAATTAAGAGAGCTTCTAACAAATGTTTTGGTCAAAATAAATTAAACTCCTGGCTTATTCCTAAAGTGAGACTTTGAAACATTCTGAGGGAATAACACATTCTTCCTCTAACAAATTAATTCATAAGCAACAAAACACACCGTTGCTCAATTCAGCATAGTGGCAATTCAATTTTGCCACTATAGCCTTAATTGGTCTGGTATGACCAGTAGCTTATGCAGGCTAATGTTAGCTAACATTAGCAAACTTAAAGTAAAAGTTTGACATTTAGGGAAATACGCTTATTTGCATTCTTGCCCAGACTTAGATGAGAATATTGATAACACGCTCATATCTGTAGGCTAAATATCAAGCTAGAGCCAGAAGCCAGTTGGCTTAGCCTATTGTAACTAATGGAAATGGGGAAACTGCTTACTTGGCTATCTTGCCAACTAGCACTTCTAAAATCTTGTCTCAAGAAAGTGAATTTCCCAAAATGTCAAACTATTCCTTTAAGCTAGACACTGTGTGACATTAATGAGTAAATATGCTGATTTTATGGTTGTTGTCTACTTGTGCTCCTGTTACACTACATTTCAGTGTGTCACAGATGAAAAAATAATGTCTGACTCACGGTAATCTTGGGAAATGAAGGCAAATGTTATATGCCATTATCCTGTAATTACCACTTGTAGCCACAGTGGCCGCTGTTCAGCAAAAGTTACATAGTCTTGCGTTAAGTGTTTTTAATAATCAATACCTTGGCTTCCAGCGAGGTGCATGTACACACACACATCTCAGGATAGACAAAAGCACACCATGACTTTTAACAATCTTAATACAATTGGAAGAACCACAGTTCACAGTACTTTTGTCAAGTTATTTGGCATAAGGGATCTATATTGAGAAAATAATTGAAAAACAGTAGAAAAAATAGCATTTTGCCTTCTTGGGACCACAACATATTTTCTTCTTTTTTTATCTCCATGCATTCACAGATTTCACACAGATACATTTACTCGCTTACACTACTACCTTATTGAAACAGCTTACAAATAAAAACACTATTAAAATGGTGGCCACAAGGCTGTGCAAAAGGGAAGACCTCCAATGTAAGCCCTGCCATCTGTCTGTATCAGCCATCTCTTGCAAGTAACAAACTACAAAATAGCACCATTATACAGTGGATAGGATTCTTAATACAGTTTTGTTATATGAAACCATCATGTACAATGAATGATAGGTATGCATAGGTTAACATAAATGGGAGTACTGTTTGATTATACACAGATAGAGGAGGCAGAGATGAGACATCTTGGGTGGTTTGTGCAATACAATTACTGTAAATCCGCATGGAGGCTTGAACAAACAGCCGTGACTGTCAGCCCTCATGCAAGGACTTCTCAGAACCGGCTTTTCATGAAAAGAGAGTGAGTGTGTGTGTGTGTGTGTTTGAACCTTACTCACAGTTACACAACTCTCATTTACACTGGTTGTTTTGTATGTGTGTTTTTGTAGTTATATGTGTGTTGCATCGCATATCTCCAGGAAGACTTGTCATTTTGGTTTGCAATATTTACCAAATCATTTCATCTGCATGTTTCTCCAGTGGACTTTGCAACAGATGCTGTGGATTTTTGTTGTACTCTCGCCATGATGGCAGATAACGCGGTCCAAGCGACAACTGAAGTAGCAAAGTTCTTGGCCTCCCTAAAAGACCAAAATATAACAGGCCGAGATCGATCAATGGTTTTAACTTCCCATCTACGTGGCTATTCTTAGAGTCTCTCCTTCTCTTGTTTCAAATTTAAGTGTTGACAGATTTGGGAACATATTGTTAGTTCTTTAAGAGAACAGAAGAAGAAAAAAATCTCTTTTTAGAGCGCTTGTTGACTTGCTGTAACTAAACTTTCATGACTTAACTAAACTTTCACAACCTTGAACAAAGGCCTCCACTCAGACGCAAATGTTGATCACCGGTTCCTGGATTGTTGACAAAAATCTGATTTGACCACAACCAATATTTTGCCTGATTGTTGCTATTTGACTTATTCCACTGACGTATGCCAAATGCACTTTGAATCCACTGAATGACCCATTTCTTGCAACCAAACAAGCACTGTGCACTGACTGGCCAAAAGACCTTAATTCAATTTAGCTTCTGATTAATTAGTTTCTGTTTTTTTGTAAAACAGGGACAATCTTGGTTTTATACTTCCCACCTTCCTTAAAAATTCCCTCTAATGGTGCTTGATCTGTTGTTGTAGAAGTCAGTCCTCAGGTTCTCAACACTTTCCGACGCTTAGGAGGGATTTGGATTGGACACAAACCTTCAAGGGACTCCACTTAGACAGACAATCTCTGCCTTCAGGAGTCAACGAGAAGTAGGGATTTGGGCTCAAAGTAAAATAACTATAACAATATTGAAAGTCTGATAATGAACCACCTGGTCTTTGTCCTTTGAAGCAAAACCTTGTTTTTACCTATTAAAAATATCCGCAGTAATGCATAGTGCTTAAAAACAAACTAGGTAAGATAATCAGATTTTAGCTGGGGTAGAAACGGTTATATTTGACCGGTGACAAAGTATCCTGTCTAACTTAGTGAATGAATCCACTCTCTCAGACTGAAAGGATTTACCTCCGCAAAGTTCACGGGACAGGATGGACCACTCATTCTCAAACATAGCCTGTCGCTCACAGATTGGCTGAAGCACAGATCCGTTCCCACCTCTCCTGGAACCAGGGGATGCTGCAGCTCACACAGGGAGGTAAAATAAGCTCTTGTTTGTGTCTCAGCAGCTAAACTAGTCTGTTACATTGCATTAACAAAGAATTCTTCCCGATATGGAATGGTGCAGTGTATAAAATAATCACAAGATCCCTCATCAAACCCTTAAACACCACTTAGCTCTCAGGTTTCAATCATTTTTAAGAGCTTTTCGGACCTTTGTTAGCATTCTTTTTGTTTTGTTTTACAGTGAACCATTCCACAGGGGTACCAGGTAAGGCCACTCCCTTCTCTCTTCCCAAGTCGCTGGGCATTTGTCCATTCCTTCTTTCCCTACATTCGGTAATTTCTGCCCCCAGTGTTGCCTCGACTTGAGTTTTTCTGATGAACTTCCTGCAAAAAAAGAGAAGAACATTTTAGACCTGTAGCAGAGACACCGTAGACAGGATAAAGTGAACAAGCTTTGGGACAGATTTGGGTCTGAAATCTGCATCTGCGATCCTTGGATGATAAAAATAAAACTTTGTCACAGAGTTAATAATAACTCTACTAAAGTCAGACTAATGAACAGATGAGTGATGTGGAAGCCACGGCACGAGGAGATACACTAAACGTGATCTGCTTGCTTCATCTCCGGACCTTGCATGTGTCAGTCTCTTTATGGCGAGATGTCAGCACATAATGTACAGTAGTAGAGTGGAGATGCCTGGGGAGCAGGAGTGCCACTGGGTCTACCACAAAAAACACTTAGTTCCTTCTCTTGCTGCTAATGGTTTTCTTTTTTGAGAGAAGGGTAAAAAGTTCACGGTCGAATCTTAAAAGGATCACACTCTCCCGCAGGTTGGCAACTCGAGGATGAAACAGAGTCTGCATTTAGACCTCACGCTTTTGGCCAAGAGATTAAGATTTCAGAACAAAGCTTGTTTAAATTAATCTCTCTCATTGCAAAATAAAGGTTGCACTGCTTTTGAAGCACTTGAAACTCTGAATTTCAGAGTTGAGGGTTAATAGAAGTTCAAATGACTAGATGAATGAAAAATACCAATAGAATTAAATAAAAAAGTATCCATTGGCATGCATACCTTGAAGGATGAATGACTATGTCCAGGTAAAGGTCTCTGTGGGAAAATTAAGCCACTTGAATTATTTTGTCTTGCTATACAGTAAGATGCTAGCAAACTTGAATATACTGACCCCTTAAAGTAACAGTAAATAACTTTTATTAGATGAGAAGTTTAAGCCCACCCTGATGTATGTTTGCTGGCATGTAACTACAGCCATCAGCTAGTTAGCTTAGCTTAGCACAAAGACTGTAAACACGGGGAAGCTGTTTGCCTTGGTCTATCAGAAAGTGACCAGCTTTTTTAAGTTTCATTAATTAGTGAGCTTTGGCTAGGCTGGCTCTGTCCAAAGATAACAATTTATCATGTTTGTTTAATCCATATGCAAAACTGAATGTAAAATGACAATTTGTAGTTCAACGGAGGATTATGTGCAATACTATTTCTTGCCTGTGCTATCTGTGAGCAGAGCTATGCTAACTGATTCCCCTTTCTTTATGCTAAGCTAAGATACCACCTGCTTGCTGTAATTTCATACTGAATGAGCACATATGCGTGTGTTGTATCAATCTTCTCATATAACTCTCGGCAACAAGACAAAAAGCAACAATTTCTTTAAAATCTCAGGATATTATTTGCGCATGCTTTGACAGAAGCTACCAAAACAATTTGATTCTATTTTTTCTTACACATTTCCTGATGAGTAAATCTTTTTTTTGAGTGTATTTGTTTGGTGCTGTGCTCACCTTCTTGTTTTTTGTCTTGTCTGGCTGCTGTGCTGTCCTACGCTCTGTGCCCTTGTCCACTTTGTGCCCTGCGGTACTAACCTTAGGTGCTCTCGGCATATCTGTGTGGCGCTGTGCACGCACAGAGCGAGCAGCCTTGCTAGTCTTGGCAGGTGCACAGTACATCTCCAGGCGCCGCAGCTCACAGCTTTGGAAGCAGCACTCGTCCACAATGCCACGTGACCGCCGTGCATTGGGGCCATAGCCTGTTGGTTTACCTGTTTGAGAGGAACGGCAGGAGTAAGTTAGTTTTGGCAACGACATAGCTGGTCATTTCTGCTGAATCTCTGGGTTACAAATACCTTCTGTGCTGTTTTTTCATTGTTCAAACAAACTGCTTTTAAAATTCTATAGTCTTCTTCTTCCAAGTCTTTCCAAAACCAAAAATACAAGAGCAAAAGTGTAAGGAATGAATTAAACAATGTGTTTATCGGCTCTCATGTTAGCATGTCCGGCTATCTAGCTTACTGCGTATAGAAGAAAAATTGCCAGCATTACTTCCAAGGCCAGCAGCATTTTATACTACATTATTTTGTGGGGTTACAAGTTACGTAAATAAAAGAAAAACCCCATTCATGACCAAATCCACTGTGTAGTATATCCCCACGGTGTATTGGACACTAAATAGGAGTGTAGGTTAAAGCTATAGCTGCTCTATCATGCCAATTGGATGAGGGAACGTTTATACTTCAACCATGCCAGCCAAATTTGTGATCTCAGATAGCCTTTTAGATTATTCTTTTCTCTGTAACATGAAAAGTGAAACCTACAGTTTGAAAATACGTACAAGAAACCATAAATCTAACCTCTGTCTTGCTTGTCCTTAAGCTAAGCAGCTAAATAGTTTTTTATTAGAATGAAATAGTCTTATGTTACATTGTCTATGTTCCCTCAGCCCTAACCCTAAACCAAGATGATCGGTATTACTGCAGCAATGAATACAAGGTCACATATCCAAAACATAAAATATGACCGGGGTTGGGTAAATCTGCTTTTATTATTGTAAGTTGCACGTGCTGTGCGACAACAGAAAGCTTGACAGATTTCAACCATTATCTTACTCTGCTTTATATCTTTTAACAGAATTAATCAAACTAATTGCGACTAGAGGCCAGCCACGATGGTTGTAATAAAGCAATGATAATGGCCAGGTCATGGGTCTAATTCCTCTGATACATGAACAGCCTTATTGACATGGATTTCTTCCGTGTATAATGTACAGTGTATCACATTACACACTATAGACTCTTTTTGGCAGCTGCTTCCCTGTAAAAATGGGGCCGCAGTCACCCAAACGTTGAGAATATCACGCTCAGCCATTTTGGCCCAGGTATCTTTTACACAGAGGCTCATCCAGTGAGGCGAAACCACAAGCCCTCTGGGCCTGATCAACCTGCAGAAACAGCAAGGAGGGCTTTGAGGCCACACCCCCGTTGGCAATGTACCATTGTTCATTCACATTTTCATTTGGCAGAAGCCTGAGCACCCTGCAGTCTCTCTGGTAAAACATGGATGCTGAAGACGGTGGCATGATGCACCCAAGAAATGACCGTGAGTACAAGGCCAGTAGAGGTGGAAATTGTGTTATAGTCTTATTATCACTGAAAGAAATGGGTAAAACATTATTTAAAGTGTGATACTCAGCTTGTTAACTCAGTGGCTACATCAAGTTACCAAGACGCCAATAGTCACTTCCTTTTTCAACTCCCTTACCCCCTCAACCCACCCTCTTTTGGTGGCCTTAGAAAAACGCAGACTCTCCATTAACAATTCCCTGCTCACCTTGAGCGACATAGCCCTGATGGGCTTTTCCCTGTTACCAAATAAAATAATAATAATTTAATATGGCATTTACAAGGAGGAAATGCCTTTCCCTCTCAGAGTTAATAGCTCTTGGCTCAGAAGCCTGCCAGTGCTGACAAAGTGCATTAACTTCTGCTCTCTGTCTGCCTTGTCCTGACAATGTGTTCTGGACAGAGAGCAGCTTTCATTCAGAAACAGTCAATTGGGAGGCTTTCATGTTGCACATCAGGTAGAATGATGCTAAAAATAAACTATGCACCTGCATTATTTAGGGAACAGTAGAACAGAATTCACCCAGATCTCAAATGGCCAAAAGGGATGTGTTAAATTAAATATGTAGATGACAAAAAACATAATTTAGCTTTTGACATTTTTATTAATTCCAAATGCATTGACAGCTACACCTTTTGCAATTCATTCTTTTCAGTCCTTTCAGTAATCTAAACCAGGGATCTTCAACAAGGAGTCCGGGACCCTTAGGGGGGTCCTCAGAGTCAATGCAGGGGGGCCTCCAAATTATTGTCTTAACATGAATCAAACGTATTATTAGCAAATATAAATCCCCACTGATGATATGCTTACTGGCCTATAGCTTAGGTAAGGTAGTCACTAAGATATCCATCCACAGATACAGTTAAGGATTCAATATTCCACATGTATGTTTAACATTAAAACATGATTTATAAAATCATGCCAACAATTATTAGGCTTAGTATTCTATGCAAGAAAAAAGGTGAAGGCCGCCCTACGTGTTATTGTAGGCCCAGTTTAATATGCAACTTAATTTCTACAATATAGCCTATGTAGTAGGGGGTCCCTGCTCCGTCTCTCTTTCAGTTAAGGGGTCCTTGGCTTAAAAAACGTTGAAGACCCTTGAAGATCTGCTATTCCCTCCCTGTGAGGCATATCAGTGGGACCAGCCTTGGCAGTTATTTTAACACCTGATGTCAAGAAATTTAGAGAGAGAGAGAAATGTGACGTTGAGTCCTGGCTGGCGATTATATAATGGCTGCTGAAAGCCAAAAGAGGGGCCATGCCTCGTTGCCTGGCCTGTTTTTCAATCCCTCCCAATAAAGCCTTACAAATTAACATCCGCTATTATTCTGAAAATAGCTTGCAACCCTGCTGCACAAACAGCTGGAAGGGAGAGAAAAATCAGCTGGCACCAGTTGTAACATAGGATAATCAGCTCGGGCAGGTTTGAGAAAAAACATGCATCATAATCAGGTCTAAAAGCTTTTAAAGGTTTTAAATGCTTCAATTCCATGGATAGCTGCTGTAATCCTCATAACTAAAGAGTTGTTTGCTGTGACTGTTGTTAAATAAGGGTAAACAGCCTTTTGTGCCAGTGCTTCTCGCCTCACGGCCTTCTGCGGTTTGAAATGGAGTCTGGATGGAGGATGCAGAGATCACCCACGTTGATAAAGGAGGGTTTCATGGCAAAATACTTTCTGCACATTTACATTAAGAAGTTAACGGCTATAGAAGCCCAACTAGAGAAAGTTAATTTAAAGGAATATGCCAAATTTTCAGTATCACATACAGGATTAACATGTAGTTTGAAAAGGTTCATAGCTTTCTTCTTTGCACGTCAATGTGTTAAAACTTCTCAAAGCTCTCCTTCAGCATAATCCACTTCTCCCATCTTGATATGTATGTTCAATATCTTTCAAACACTTACAGTTTCTCCGCAACACAGTTAAATTACAGTACATTTTCAATGTTGCGAAGCACCGCCAGAAGTAGCATAATGTGACATAACTTGAAGACCGAGGCGTGTCCAGTCCAGTGCGATGACAAATCGGTAGAGTACTCGCAGGCCTGCATTGTAGGGGCGTGTTGCTTTGGATACCGGTGAGACGACGAAATACACTTGAGAAATGCTAGTTGGAGTAAAACATCCATGAAATTGAAAGCTTGTCAGATGCCAAAACACTTTTTAGTGTTTTTTTACTACTACAAGAAAGGATTTTACAACGTTGGAGAGTTTTTATGTTGACAATCATTCTACCCTCTCCCCCGATGACATTCACGTTATATGTATGCATGTACATGTATTTGACTGACCAATGCAGCACCATGCCGGATGATGTCGTACTGACTTACATTTTTGCTGGACGACATTGCGTTTTCTTTGCCGGAGCTCTCACAGAGGTCTCATTGAAATGAATGAGGGGGGCTGCATGTTTGAACGGCCTTATGCTGCAGCAGTGGTTTGAGGAGTTCCTATGGATGTTTTGATATCTTCTGGCACATTTATTTTCTGTTTTCCATAACAGTCGCTTTTGGAATAAATTGTATCTGTCATGAATCCAAGCTGACTACAGCCGTCGTCCGCCACGAATGAGCCGGCTACGAACTTTCTAGGACCACCTTTAACGTGTTTGATACTACAAAAAGTATTCCTTTGGAGTGCAAGCATTCTTTTTAACCGAAAACTATGCAGTAGCACCAACTGTCTTCGATCTGTCAAATTTGACTAAGTATTTCTTCTGATGCCACCGCACTGCTCCATCTAACATCGTTTGGTGTTTGACAGCCTCAGCTCACATAGTGTTCATTCCTCCAAGGAGCGGCACTGGAGAGAGATGGCTGGATTCCCCCATTCCAGAGTGGCACAGAAAGCATCTGAGTTTTACAGCTTGGTCATGGTCAATAAAAACCAGTGGATTCTTGGAGCCTGTGCACTGCTCTTCCTACAAAGTGTCAAGCAGTTTACGGCTGGGCAGGGACTATAAGAGCTGCTAAAGTACTGGAAACTACCTCTTTATCACTGGTACCACAAAGAGTTTATGGCATGAGTGAAGTGTTCCTCACATTACTGCGCCACTAGAATCTTAGCCAAAGGCCCGGCCACTAGATTTAAGTGATCAAAATGGATTTATTCTAAGACATCATTTAGAAATCATTGACTTATACAAAAAAGATCCATGGGCTAATTTTTAGGCTAATTTTGAAACTAAGAGATTATAAAGTGATAACAAATGTATGGAGTTCTGACTTTGATAGCCATTTAATAAATTGGGCAAAGATATGTGAAATAATTTCTCAAGTGAGATTATAAATAACGAATGTTAGAAACAGTCACGGTATCTATTTTTCTTGGCGATAGAAACATTAGCAACCAGTGTTGGGCAAGTTACTTCCAAAATGTAATACATTATAGATTACTAGTTACTGTCATTTGAGAGTAATTAGTTATATTACAATATTACTGTCTCTGAATTGTAATGCGTTACACTGCTTTTGCATTACTTTTGAGTTACTTTCACCAAAATAACAGCAGAAGTTTGACTTGGCAGCTAGCTTGTGAATTTCACCACTGGATCAATAAAGTCTCATCTTTATCCACTTTAATACATCACAGATTATTCATAATATTTTGTATAATTAATATGAATATGCAAAGTAACTAAAGCTATAAAAAATAGATAAGTAAAATGTACAATAGGCAAGTAGGAGAAAATGAAAATACTCAATTAAAAGTACCTTACAGTTGTATTGAAGTAGACTACGGCATTGTTGTAAAATGTTTGATTAAAGCACTTGAATAAGAAATTCATGTTTAGTTTAAAACAGTCTAAAGGAAACTGTCAATTATAGTGTGATTAAAACTCACTATTTACATGATTTACAGTACTTGATTTACAGCTGATATGTGAAAAGGTACACAACCTTATTTGTTTAACAGTAATTTAGTTTTACTACGAACCGTCACAAGAAGTGCTTTTATTTTGAAGTAGCCTACACGGAAGTTGTCGGTTGTGTACCTTGTGTACTCTTGCTAGCTTACTGAGATGCAACTGTTATGCATGTTGTTGATGCAACAAATACTGTCTATGGATGCAACATGTCCGTCAAGCTAAGTTGCATCTGTTACTGGTAACTCGCGTTACTGAGATTGTAACGGGTAATAATATTACCGAAATTTAATTAGTAATGCGTTATATTACTGCGTTACAGCAAAAAGGAATACATTACTTTTTTTTACGTTAATTGTAACGCGTTACTCCCAACACTGTTAGCAACACAAATTTGAAATGATAAGAATGCTCACATTTTTAAGTGAGGCTCGTCCTTTTCTTGTGTACAGTGGGAATGCAAATAGTTAACAATTTTGAGTTGTATTGAAAAGTGTGTAGGATCAAAAGTTTCAGATTGTGAAGGAACCAAAAAACCCTGCACACTCTCGCTCACATGTACCTGATGAAAGTAAAATCAAGGTCCGAGGTTAATCAAAGGATCCCAGTGATCCTGGATTATTTGGTGGCCATAGGTATCAATAATAAGATTTGTTATTATCAAGGGGGTTAGACAGTGTTGCCCTTTGTCGCCGTATCTATTTTTAATGAAATGTTGGTAATAAAGTGAGTACAAGTGATCAATAGTGTGGAGTATTCTTTGCTTCATTTAAAAATGGAATGCAAAATAAAAAAGGTGATTTATGAGACTACCTAAGGTGAAGAAGAAAGAATGTCAAAAAGCTCCAGGATAAGAACTATGAACCTTGGTGATCTCTGCAGTAATGCAACTAGATATATCCTCGTTTTTCTTTGTAGAGGTCCTACATTATGTGATTGGATTAAACGGATGAAGAGTTTCAAATGTAATGTTCTGTTTAGTCCCAGAGTGTCCTCATATCCCTTGTGTCTCAACTTCAGCTATGTGTATGTACAGATCGAAATCTGGAGGACGCCTGCCTGTCCTTTTCATGAGATGCCTCTTTGTTCCGCCGAGCAGTAATTTACAGAAGGGTCAGAGATTTTTAGTTCAGGTCTTAATGGGAAAACGACACCTTTTCTCAGTGATGGAGAGGACACAGGAGGTCTTTCTTCAGATCTCAGTGCCTTCCGCTGTGTGTTCAGGTCCAGTGTAAAACTAGGGAGGGAGGGAGGGAGGGGAGAGGGTGTCCTGATCATCCTGTAATCCACATAATCCCCTGCTGCTGAGGGACAAGGCCTAGCTAAGTATGTGTGTGTTTGAGTGTGTGCATGTGTGCATGCATGCATGTGACGTGCTTTTGCACATTCTACCTCTCCAGCTCCAGTGGCTTTGAATAAAATTGACAGGGACTAACACTGAAGGGGAAGTCTCATCAATGGCTGCTAAAAGCAATTCCCCTCTCCTTTCCACCTTCAACTCACATGCCATCAGTACAAGCCAAAACACACACACACACACACACACACACACACACACACACACACACACACAAAAACAAGTTTCGTATTTGGCTGAACTTTGTGTACCAACAATTAGCTCTTGGCCCAAAATGATGGATTATTCCATCTCGTCGTAATTCAAGAGAGTTTGTGCATCATTCTTTTCACAGAAATCAACAGCAAGATTAAATATCTCATGCTCACTGTAGAAAAAAATTTGAATATTTTAGCATGAACTGATAAAATATGAAGTGACTTAGGACTGGGAGCCACTTAGCACTCACACTTTAGCCAAAAAACTCCCATTACAGATCTGATTCATGGAATGAACATCGCAATGAAATCACCCCACGGTCCTGCCTGCTAAAGCATTACAAAGACAACTGAGGATTTCTAGGTCAGGTTAATAATTGGAAAAACTGACTACGGTTGTGGTTTTTTTTCTGTTTCATAGACCGCAGTTTCATTACCTAAAAAAAAGAAGAATTTCCACCAACTTGTATTTAGCATTTCTATCAGGGTAGGAAACGTGTAGTCTTAAAATGCAAGTGTGCTATTTTACTAGTGACATGCGTAAGGTGGATTGGCAAAGGCACTTTTAGCACAGAAAGCCCACTATCGTTGCAACACTGTCTCTGGACACATTATCAATCAGAGGGCTGCCAAGTTCAACACGACCAGACTGAAAGGGAAGAGTTCAAGGAAAGGAGCACGCCTGATTTGGCCGAGCTGTTAAGCAGCCGGGTCCCACAGACGACAGAACCCAAATGGATTCTCCAGATATTTCTACGCAAACAGCCACTGGTACATGTGGCGACCAAAAGAGAGGAGAAAAAGGAATGACAGAGAGAATATGAGAGAGCGAGAGAAACAGAGGAAGACAGGGAGCAGCATATTTTCCAAGGAACAGCACCCTGCTGCTCAAACCTCGAGCCTTTTCAGAAAAAGGATGGAGTGTTTGTGAAATATACCTCTTTTTCAACACAGGAAAATGTGGCATTGATAGATGGATAGTGTGCAGTTCAGTGACTGCACAGTGTAAGGTAATGCGGGAAAGACGAATGCATTCCCCCATACCACAAAAAGGTCTGTTCCTGTTTAAAAAGTGTATCCTGCATGAGGATTCATGAGTTACATTGGCCTCCGTTTAACACTTCTCTCACATCTCACATCTCTCATGAGATAAACATGGACAGCAGTGCTGCACTTCTTTAGCCTGTGAGAAACATTTACAAAGCTGTACATTTTGACACATAATCACATCATCCAATCTCTGGACACCCTCATACCTTTTCAAAATCTCGAGCATTTCATCAGCATTAACCTACAGCTGCATTGGGACCATTTTGCAAACCTTCAAACTAAGACCAAACTAAGACCAAAATGTAATTGCAATCACCATCTAAGAAGAGAATGGCATGTCTTGTTGGTGTAAAAGATTTGATACTTGCATCATGTAGATGCAAAATGTGATGCATGATTTACTAAAAAGTCCTCTTTAGTCCACGATCTCTCAGCCTAAACGAAGAGAACATGGTCATTTACACCAGAGAAGTGCTGCAGCAGAGGGAATCCAAAGACCAAAAAGTCTTAACTGGCAGAAAACTGGCAGTTGAGAAGGCTGTCATGACCTCTTGTGACCACAGCATGAGGGTGCTGCCAGCAGCATCTGGACGAACAAGACTTGCAGCTTTGCAGCAGCTTGGTGACTCTCCAACAAACTCTCTGGCAAACACGTACAAGGGGCCCCAATGCAGAGAATGATGTTGACTGGTCTTGGAAAAGCTGCAGGCAGGAGTAGAGGAATGTGGCAGTGGGATGGTGGGGAGCAGCAGCAAGGTGCATGGTAACACGACTGCCAGACAGAAGGCTGATATTGGGTGATTCTGCAAAAAAACTTTGGATGGCGTTCAATGACATTTTGGAATGGTCTATGCCACTTTTCTTAAAGTATTTCTGCAATGTCCATGCATGGCAATAACAATAATTAAAGAATTAGGATTAGTAGGATAAGGGTTAGGGTTAAGGGTTAGACTGAGTTTTAGGGTGTGACTGAACATGAACTTTAGTAACACCCCCATTCCCGGTCCTAACTTCCACACCATCACTTTCCATCTAGCTACATATAGGAAACACTACTTTCTTCATTGGTACTAACAGTTGACATTGGACATAAATCGCATGCCACAAATCATCCAATAATTCTTAGCCATACTGGGCTGTGCATGGACAAGAAGGGAGCATGCATGCAACGGACCTGAGAGGTCTGTTGGTGCAGCCCAATATAACTAGGAAAATACACAACAATTAGACAACAATTTGCTGCACATCCAATGTCAATCTGTAGTGCCAATACAGGAAGTATGTGCCCTCTCTATGTAGGCACATGTAGCATGGAGGTTGGGGTGGTGGATCCAGATGTAGCATGTCTGGCTGGCATGCAGGAAACCAAAGTTTGTGTCCCATCACAGCAACAGTTAATTTATTTATTTACTACAGCCACAGTCTTTTGTTGCCATTAACCATACTATATGTTGTAATGCACACACATTTTTTCAAACGTTGGCATTGGATATAGCACTGGATTGAATTGCACTGGATTAAATTATCCAGTATAAATGTTCTTGTCTGGCGATAGTGTTGGATGGTCAGAGCTCTGGGAGGCTTCTCTGCCCATTCAACCTCCTCTGAGGCAAAGCAGAGCCATCACATCACATTAGCTTTAAGAGAACAATGTCGGAGGGCATCTTCAGCTGTCTCGTAAAAGGATGCTTTGTTGGTACCATGAGCAGGTGCTAAAGGCTGCAAAGCAGGTAAAACAAACACAGGCAACCTCAACAATAAAAAAAATCAGGTCACTGATTTGGTTGTGGGGAAGAAAAAGGTCTTAACTCATGCAAAAACTGCCATTTGAGCTTTTCAGAAGAATCAAAGAGGTGAAATGCTGACGTATAGAAAGGTAGTTCAAATTCCCCAAAATCTTTGCAGGGGCTCTTTGTTGCTTCCAACACCAGCAAACATTTCCTGTTAGAAACAGGGGGTCACGGAGTGAAGTAAATGGGCTGTTCAGGAAAGGATCGGACTGAGACGCCAATCACACGAACATGTCCAAGAATCAAGAGCACCACATGCAGGCATGTGCTTTTTCCAACTAAATGGGCAGCAGAGGATATAGGCCATCAAACCCCTGAATGAACTGCAGAGTGGGCTTCAAAATGGCTATATATCCAGCGGATTATACCGGATGAAATGTTGTACAGACCTTCATGGTCCCCAGAGGATAAATCCTTACGACTTTTTCTCTGGCACCACCATGAGGTTCTGTGTGGAATGTCTTAACTACTAGATGGATTTACATGAAAATTGTCTCTTTAAGGATGAATGGTAATAACTTTGGTGATCCCTTCAATTTTCCTATAGCGCCATCATCAGGTTAACATTTTAAAGTTTGTCTAATACTTTGGATTATGACCAAATTACCTGCAAAACTAATGACATTGCAAGTTGGAATATAGCTCAAAGCACAGTTTTGTGCAAATACAGTATACAGTCTCACAGAGCTGCTAGCATGGCTGTAGACTACTTTGTTAATATTTTACCAATAAAATGTACTATTTTTGTCTTGTAATGGCATTAGATTTGCTTTACTATACACTGGCCACTTCTACATTATTCCCCTGCTGTACTGAGGCTGGGATTTAAAGACTGGCCCCCTCCTGGCCCCTAATCTTCCATCAGTCACCAAGTTCTCAAGAAGGTGTATCTACAAACCACTCCAGGTTCAGGTTGAGGCGAAAGCAATCAATTACTGGAAAAGAGAACACTATAGATGCTGCTGATTTCCCACAGAAATCTTATATCTTCTTTTCTTTTTGAAATTGGCAGCTGACAAAGTCTACCACATGTGGAAAATCTTTCATAACTTTGGGACCGAACCAAACCATTAATAATGGATTATTATGTCAAAGCGGCACAGGAGTCACAGGGAGAATCAATTAGCCATTTTAACATGACATTTGGGGAGATGTGATGCTCCTCCAGGACATTCTGTGCAAATTGGCTTAATTGGTGGATGTCAGCCAAAGAAATGTGAATAATGAGGTTAAAAACCTTGGCTCTGTTGTGTTTTGTTGGCGATACTGCTAACGTACAGTCACGCTGCTTGTCTCTGACAGAAAGATCAGGATATATGTCCTGAGAAACCCTGGCAGCTGGTGGAACATTGCACCTAACCTAGGTTGCTTCATATATCCTGTGCTGTTCTGGTCTGGGTTGTACCCTTAATGGAAAGATCTGAGATTTAAATCCTGGATTGTTGGTGGAGGGTTTTCTTTGGGTCGCTTTCCCTTCTCTGGTGGAAAAAAGAAAAAAACTCCACAGTAACATTTAGATTCTACC
This sequence comes from Perca flavescens, assembly GCF_004354835.1. NCBI lineage: Eukaryota > Metazoa > Chordata > Actinopteri > Perciformes > Percidae > Perca > Perca flavescens. The sequence goes on from NC_041353.1 coordinate 7,092,830, forward strand.
CCTCCTCTTTCTCAGAGATAGTCAGCCAAATTCCACTTAATGCCCTTTACCCATGAGCAAAACTGGGATTCGCCACCACGAGAGAGTATAGGTAATGATCATTATTCCACATTTAGATTAAGTTTGCTTGTTCAAAATCTGGGCTCCTGTCCATCAATGACAGTGGAGCATTAAAACAAATGTGCAGGGGATGAATGTGAACTTAAAGAGAAGATGTAACCGTGGAAGAGGAATGAATGAAGGAAGAAAGGGAACAATAATGCAGGGAAAAGAAAGTTGAGACAAGATGTCAAACTGGCTGCTTTTTTATTTATGAGCTCGCTGGAGGTGGAGAGCTCTGGGACAGATACAGCCAACCATTATGAATAAATAAAAAGGTGCACTTACTGAAATAAAAGCCTCTCTCTCCACACACAAACTGCAGCGTGTCGACCAGCTCCGCCCCGCACAGGGTCTCTGGGCCCGCCCCTGTTGCCGTCGGAGTCAGGGTGAGGACGCACAGCAGTAGTGAGAGGGTGTGGCTACAGGAGATACAGCACATCGCACTCTGCAGCATAGGGAGAGAGGGAGAGTTTTAACATGTCCACTTCTGTTAAAGCCAGAGCATCATCAGAGAGAGATTTTCATTACATTTAAGCAGGGGAAGCCACACTTTTAAAGTCACTGCTTTCATATAGGCTACTGGCCACTGAGCAAATCTGCTGTGACAGTTGGTGGCTAAGTGCCTTGCTCAATGACACATCAGTGATGGCAACACTAAACATTTTCCCACATAAGATTGAACCCAGTGAGCTGAAGGCTTGTTTCCCTAACTTCCAGGCTCTCGCACTGCTAAAAGAAAATGAAATAAAAGTGACCGTTGCCACAGATGGTAACTTTACAGGAGTTTGGATATGTGGAGGAAAATTTATTAAATCTAAACTACCACTTGGTGCCAGAGTTAAACTGTCAAACAGGAGGCTGACCAGCTCTGATGCTCCCGAGCGCCTGCGCGCAGCCGAGCATGCGCGTCCAAATTGAAAACACACTTTTCTCCTTATCTACTCGCTACTCAGCCCTTATAGCCTACATGTCCTCGTAAGTTAATAACAATCCATATTAATCAATTAAATAAATAACACAGATCATTAATCACCAAATGGTAATGAGGCGTCATCATTTTCCCTGTGCCAAAAACCAGCTGTCAGCGCAGTTAGGCATAGAACTACACCAAAAGTGCTTCAAAATTCAAAAAGCAGAATAGGAGATTCAAAAAGCGCCAGGGATCTTTCTGATCCAAACTGTGAGATGGAAAACGGCTCTCCCGCCAAACCCAGCCGAGGAAGCTGAGTGGGCCAAATATACATAATAAAAAGAATAAACACAGGACACTATCCATCTACATCACAACCCCAACCGCACGGCCCCGACGCCCTTCATTATTTCACGTTAAGCTCTCTCTCTTTACCCCGCAGCCTCAGGTTAGATATTTAGCACTTAATAATGCAGACTCAGCAGTAAATACTTTGAAAGTTGCAGAGCTGCATTAGGACTTTCTGGTGAAAAAGAGCGCATGGCGCACAGAAGCCCTGAGGATGAAAACCCATTCATCCGAGCAGTGGAACTCATGCACGATTCATGTCAAAATTTCCAAAAGACAAAAAAAAAAAAAAAAGAAAAAAGAAAAGTCATTTAAAGCAGAAGGTGGACAATCTCTTGCTAACTGTTGAAAAAGGAAATATCATCAAGACATGCAGAACAGTTGCTCTCTAAATGAATAAAAAGGATAAAAATAAGAATAAATCCACATTTGTCATGCACTTAAAAAGCAGTAAAATAATCAAACTTGTTTGAGTTGAAACTATAGGTAAGGATGCTCTGTGCAAATATTGAGCAAGGTGATAAATATATAGTGTCAAAGGAAAGCAGGTAAGTTACCTTAAAGACATCACATAAATGCCACTGAAAGGAAAGAGCGCTAGACATCCCCACGGGTCTCCGCAAGACAAAGCCCGGCGAAAATGAACTTGTTTGAAGTCATTAAAAACGGGGAGAAAGAGGATGAGATGCGGGCAATGTCACATCTCAATATTCCGACTTTGTTCCATTGCGCAGGCTCGTTTTGGAGAAGTGAGATTTAGCGAACAGGAGACGGATTTAGAGAGAAAATCCCTCACATTTATCTACATTACACAGACATTTTCAACAGGAAACAGCTGGGGCAGCATTTGCCTCCTACTCGTCCTAAGTTATTCATTAAGGATTTTGGGCACATATTCAAATAACGTCATTTCTCTTTTTTTTTTTCTCAGAACGGGATTGGATTTTGATCTCTCTAAGACTTGGTTAGTAGTTCAGATCAAGATAGAGAAAGCGGTGCTGCCCCACCAGCAGCAGCTCACACTCACAAAGCACACGGTTCTGTGCGCTGAATGCTCATGAAGGAGCAGTTAAAGACTAGCTGGAGGTTTGATATGACTGCTGGTTGTTGTGCATAATTTGGCACTGCAGTAATTCAACAGCACTTATATCCAAAGTCTGATTTGATTAACTCAAAAATAAATCATTAAAAACCCTTTTCCACTTAGTCACAAATGTACTACTAACTTGAATGTCCAATAAGAACAAAATAAAAAAGCTAAATACATGTGAATTGGAGTGATTATGAAAAGAAATTATATTGCAATACAGAGCAAATTTATAACCTGAGATAAACAGAAGAGCTTAATCTGAAGTCCTGTTCTCTCTGAACTTTGTGCTTATGTGCAGGATTTATTCCTTTTCTGCACTGTTTCTGTAATTTCTTTTCAGAAATAAGTTAATGCTGTGGTTTCTGTGTTGAAATGGAGTCGATACATGCAGCCTTGTCGGCAAATAAGATCAGATGACATTTGATGTGTTCAAGAACTGAGTGACTGATGTGAAAAAAAGTGTGGAAAAACAAAAAGAAATTGCATTTACGAGGGAAAGGACATTTTCCTCGTAATTGGGGCAAAGCCCCTGCAATGACAGACCACAGCTTCACACGAGGCCAGGGCTTAAAGAGACTTGTTTCCAGCAGGAACGGCATATCAACACTGATCCAAGCACTGAACATGAGATCAGTGCTGTGACCCAATCATAAAACAGGACACCAGCACGTATCCTAGCATGCTCGGTCAGTGTGTTTAAGTGCATCACAAGCAGGGTCGGATCCAAAGGGGGCCGAGGCTAAAGACACGCAACAGTTAGGGTTGTTGGAGTGAAGTGGGTCAAAACACAGACAGATCAAACGTCCTGACATGACACCAACAGCACTGAAAGGCACTCATGGCACTGAGGCTGCAGAGGCCACTCCTATCAAAACTTATAAATGAGTGGTTTCAAAGGGTTGGGGCTCTTGAAGGGGTCGCAAGATAAATGAGAGGGGTCACAAGTTGAAAAGAAGAAAAAACTGTCAAACAAAAGGTTTTTTGTTGAGAAATACAGGATTGTTTTGTAAAAATGGTTCAAGTTAAATGATGTAAGAAGGGAAATCGCTCTCACAGTTGATGCAACCTGTGACGTGGAGTTGTAGGTCGGCATTGGTTATTTTAAAGAGTCACCAGCCAAAATCTTTGGAAAGCATTGAGCTAAATGAGCAATTGGTTGAGCAACAGAAAAGTTGTGGTCACCGTGGTAACAGCAAGTTTGGTTTAATACTATGGCAAACACTCATTGAGCAGCTACTTTGTCAGATACACAACAGAAGAGCAGCTGGTGTATCTGTTTACAATGCAGCCAAACAAATGAATGTTGTGTTAATAAAGAAGTCAATCAGTAATAATTGAACCGCGATCTGACTTCATGCTGCACACGGCACAAGTAGTTTTCCACGCAACAGAGCACAGTGAAGTTTGTTAGATAGCTAGGCTAACAGCTACTCCTGCAGTATTTAAAATGGATACCTTGATTTAAAAAAATAAATACAGAAAATGATTGTTGTCCTATTCAATAGTCAAATTTTTGATGAATAATATTGGTTAGCACTAGGGATCGACCGACATGGATTTTTTACTGCCGATACCGATTCTTTTTTCATCAGCCTTAGCCGATGACCGATACGGGCTGCCGATTTTCTTGAGACAATATTTGGAGCTGATACTGATTTTGCTCCCTCAAATCATAAAAATGTAAACCCTGCCACACTGGATTTGTTTTCGGAATCTGCTCTGCCATTTCTATAAAAATACAAAAACACAGATCAGTGTCACTTCTGCAATCATCTTACATTTATATCACTCAAATGATGTGTGCAATGTGCATCATATGGATGGGTGCGCTGCATATGGTTAACTGTGCAAGGGTAAAAGGCTTTCATCAACATCTACAACACAGCCTTGATGATGCATTGCTTGCTGACATATTATAAAACAGATATAATCAGGTCGTCACAAAATGTCCTTTGTCAACACATTTAAATAAGGTGAGAAAACATTAAACCTGAAAAGTAGCCATTGAAATAAAGTGCTTGATTTGTAATTTAAGACTGCCATGGTCCAGCACTCTGCTAGTGGGGGAGGGGCAGTGCATGGTCTGCACGTGAACTGCAGCAACACAGAGTTGCCTGTGGACGCCTGTCTATAAATAATGCCGGGAAAAATCTATCGGCGAACGCAGCAGCCGCTTCCGACACACGTAAAAACGCAACTATCGGCCCGATATATCGGCCAGCCGATAAAATCGATCTATCACTAGTTAGCACTAACCACAATAAATACATTACATTTCCTGTGGCTGCTTCAGAATGAAAGCCATCCCATGTTTCACCAGTGAATGCTTTTTAATGTGAAACAGTAGCAAATGGTCGGATCGCATTAGCAGTAACTTCAAACAGCTCTGCTACGACTGCCGGAGAGTGAGAAAACAGTGCAGCTGATATCTATGAGATAAAATTGCTCTGGATTACATGCTAGCCTCGTTTTCCTGTAAATCCGGCGCAGTAAACTGTAAACTGAATCCGGCGCAGGAATGGCGGACTCCACCACAACCAATAAAAACTAACATATAAAGAGATAATTACTGAATGTAACTACATTGAGTGGCTATTGCAGAAAAAATGCAGACCATAAATAGTATACAAAAATGAGGTTTGATTTCATGAAACTCCTAATCTAATTTGCAACATTTTTGATAATAGATTAATTGTTCAAATTTTTCTTGACCAGAAATACCAAAAATTGATTGGTACCAACTTCAAAAAGGTGAATATTGGTTTTCTTAGTCATCTGTGATAGTAAATTGAATATATTTGGTTTTTGGACTGCGGACTTACTTTGGTGTGGAGTGTAATAAGCAACATATTTCTTTGTCATTTATGATGGTAAACTGAATACCTCGGGGTTTTGGGCAGTTGGTGGGACAAAACATGTGATTGGAAGACATTACTTTGCGTTCTGGGAAATTGTGATGAGTATATTTTTAAGTTTTCAAAGACGATGAATTGACGACAATAATTGTAGTTACAGCCCTGCTTTGCAGCCTCACATTTATACAAAATGCATGTTTGCAGAAGGTCGTGCATTAAATAACAAATCTGCATTTAAAATCACAGCTTCTTGTCAATCTTTGAGCAGACTTATCTTCCTCTCAGGACTGCTGCTTGAGATGTACACCGATCAGCGTCTCTGTTTGCCTCCCCTGGTGGATTAGGTCACTGTCAAGAGCTGCTGATATAGCGTTGAATATGATGATGCTGCTCCTCCTCTGATTAGAGGGACAAAGCTGCTTTCAGACCAGAGGATGACCTTGTTAGCTTCAGATCAGGGACGGAGCCGGTCACTGATGCCCATAAGCCTCTCTGTCAGTAGCTGATCTTAGATGTGAAATTATCTCATCTTTCACTGACTCTTGACATAAAAAAACCCACAATATAGCATGTAAATGCTCCATCACAGACTTTCCTGTTATCATTGCGGTATGGCATTATTGATAATTGGCTTGTGCTGTACATCTGCTGATGCAGTAGTAGGAAGAAGAAGGAGAAGAAGAAGGGGGGTAGAGGGGGGCTGACCTTCCCTTGTTCGGCGAACTGTCTTGGTGCCAGGTTTCTCTCTCTTCCTCCCTCAGTCTGACTCTCTTTTCTCTTCGGTTGCAAGCCCCCCCGCCGCCTCTCACCACCACCACCACCTCTCCCTCCTAACCCCCCTGCAGCCTTGTCTAAGGAGACGTCCGCCCCAGTGAACTCATTGACCAGGGAAAGGCTGGTTTTCACTCCGTTCTGGTGTAGAAAGAAGAAAGTGTTCACTGCAAAAAATGTGCATCTCTGCAAGTCATTTTGAACAGGAGTGAGTTTTAAAGTTTTAGAGTCACAAGTTTTCTTCCGTGGAAGTGTTTAAATATGATGCCATCTCAATAGTTCCACTTACTAACAACGAATTCCCACTTTTTAAAGGATATTTTCTTGAATGTAATGCAATGTTTTTGATTATAGGTAAAGGGGGCCGGCCTTGTAAAGAGAGAGTTATAGTCACAAAAGAAAAATTATGCAAACAATTTGACATCAAGCAGAGTCACTTTATATTTGGAAGAATCTATATACATTAACAAAAAGCAAGACTTGCAAAAACTGACACTTTTTGCAGTGTTAACAGCATCCCGTCTGTTCTCTCCTGCCAAACAAATGTCCAAGTCAGAGAGACACACAGACAGCGGTGCAGAATGCAAATGAATGCGAGTGGATGAAAGTGAGAGAACTGAGGAAGAATTAGAGTGGATGAAAAAGCCAAGGAGAGGGAGGATGGAGGCTGTGTGTGTGGCTACTGCACGGCTGGTACCCGAGATGGGACGGAACGTGTGAGGCTGGGGATATGTCTGGGCGGGTACACACACACACACACACACACACACACACACACACACACACACACACACACACACACACACACACACACACACACACACACACACACACACACACACACACACACACACACACACACACACACACACACACACACACACACACGTTCACTTGAGGACACATATGCAAGGAAGCGCATGCATGTACACACACTTAATTAGTACAGCAATCCTCTATTCTTTTGATTAGTCTGAGGGGTTTTGCAGCTCAATGGGTTCACTGTGTTAAATTTCCTCTTTTATCAATTGACTAAAACATTTTTTTTTTTACAAAAACATGAAAGTATCAAGTGATTGTCGGGGTAGTTTTTCTGTGTGTGTATTACTTTCCTAAGCTTTGTGGTTAAACAAAATGTAGTGCGGGCACATGCATTCAAGGCAGATATTGTTATCAAAGCCCTATGCTGTGCCATACGCTGTTCATATGGAAGAAATAAAGGTGCGTCATGGAGCAAAAGCAAGAAATGGGGCGCTTGTTTTGATATGCTATGTTTCCGTAGTAACTTGCAGGGGTCATAGTATTTTGGCAAAAAGGCCAGGAAATTCCGTGGTGCCTGTTGATGATCAAAACCTACTTTTTCAAAAATATCTCTGGGACAGTTTAACTGTTTGTGATTGCTGAACATGCTGGCAGTGGCAGGGTTTTCATCAAATCACATCAGTTTCTCAGGAAACTAAACGTGGAGGCTGAGCTAAGTCTAAACAATGCTGATTAGTTGTGTTAAAGCTGAACTAATTAATATCTTCATATAAAAAATGGATCAAATGACTATGCGTTATACGAAAGGTGTTGCTTGTGGTGACAAACTGTGACTCATCACCCAACAGGCAGCTGTTTTAAGAAAAAGAGCTCAGATAAACCCATTGTACGCTACTCTACCTGCTCAGCACCAAACGGCAAAGTTAGCAACTAGCTGGTGAACTAATGCCATGTTTCCTCTGCGTGGTACGGCTCTGCTCGACTCACATTATTAAGTACAAGTGGTTTTCTCTCTTTGTTTTCCACTGTGGATAGTACCCCTTCAGTGCAGGCGGTGTTTCTTAGCTGATCGGCATAGCGACGCCACATAAAACTGCCTTGACATCTTTTTTTAACGCAACACTGGCTGAAACTTTTCATTGGCACCCACGCAGAGGAACGCCTGCACTATGTCAATTGTACAGCGTAGTGTGTGACTTAGTTTTAAGGGCTGCAATTTAAAAAAAAACTGGGTCGAGTGAAGAAAAATAATTGCGGTGGTGATGGTAGCTTGGCTATTTAAAAATGGCGGGTTTGTGCAGGATGTCCCGTGTCACAATAGTGACGATTCTCTCTGACTAATCAGTGGTCTGCAGTGTTTTAACTCCACCTTCTAGTATCGGCTCAGCTCGCTCTGAACTTCGACCGAGGTGGTACTGAAAATACCCGTTCTAATGTGTAACAAACTGATCTGGAATGCTTGGTGGAAACACAATAGTGGAGCATTTAGCAGCGAAAGAGACAGATATTTCCCCTCAGGAGATGGTGAAGAAGAAAACTTTCTGAAAAAGTGCTGCCTGCTGCAGCTGGAAACAAAGCTGACGAGAGCAAATAGACTGAACCGTATAGTAATTATGCTATAAAGCTAAAACTGCTGCTTGGTTGCAGAATTTGGTGCAAATTCTCTGTGGTTTCATTACTATGAGCAATCCTACCAAAAGCCTTTTGAATTATTACTATAAAAATATTGGTCCCCAACCTTTTTGGCTTGATCCATTTAAACTAATCAATTGTCACCCCTCATTAGAAGTTATGGCCTTAAAGGTGCTCTAAGTGATGTGATGAATTTTTTAGGCTCCAACTTTGGAGTTGGTTGAGTCATGAATACGCATTGTGGAAGTGGCCTACATGCTAACGCTGCTGCAGTGATGGCTCAACCAGCTCCTTCTTGTCGGTTATTGGCTGGAACACTGTTTGTTATGGTTCGTGGGGCAGGTTGGCGCAGTTTGTTTTTGTTGCCGTTTGTGGAGCCTGGGCTGTCTACAGAAACCGCGTTTTTTTACAGTGTGTTCAGGGGACAGGCAGCTAGCTTAAAAAACGTGTCACATCACTTAGAGCACCTTTAATAGTTCTATGAAAGACTGATTTTTGCTTCTCTGATTGTTTCATTTGAAAGATATGTCAAGGCCTGAGGAAGTGAAAGTGTTTGAAAAGAAAAGCAAAACTTAGAAAACATATTTTTGTGCAACAGAAATACAGTTTTCTTTGTTATATATTCAATCATCTCCTGGCCCCATGACTGCAGGTGCAACGTATGGCACTTCTCCGTGGAGTGTTTATATTATTTTGTCTACCCCCTGCCCTGTACTTGTGACACCACGGAAATCTCAAGACTTGTTAGAGCTTGCAAGCATTCCGTCTATTACAAAATCCAGGAATGTTCCACTGAGTCACGAACAAAAACACAAAACAAACCAATACTTGAACAATAGCATGTACAGTAATTACAGCCTTAATATGCGGTTTGGTAAAACACAACTAATCCTGGAGAGACAAACCACACACAAGAGCCAAATATCCCAAAAGAAATGCACACATTCAGGACTTTTTAGTGTCAGTGATACTGCAGCGAGCTGTCCGTGCCATCCAGCTTTACTCATAATGTGCTGCCTCATACTGCAATTAGAGCTGGACGAGGGCCTGCGCGAGATACCTCAAAGCATGCATGGAAGTGTACCGTTTGTGCTGTTTACTTATCCCAAGACGAGGAGTGGTTTTGGGGGGGTAAGGGGCCACTGCTCCTTGGCTCTCTCCGGCTGGCTGAGGAATGGGTGTGGTGCTCCTCTCTGCCCACCACCTGGCACCGTGGAGGCTATGTCTAGTAAAGAGACCTCTGCCAGGCCTCAATTACGGGGGGAATAATCCAGGACACACTGAAGCAATTACAGCCCCATATAAATCAATATGCTTTGGGTTAAAAAGTGATCTGCTCCCAACACTCTGGAGAGGCTCTGACTCAGTTGGCCTTTGATTTTTTGGAGAGACAGGAGCAGTTTCTCGGGAATAGGGAAGAGATGCTCTAGTCGCTGTGGTTGAAACTGTCACTCAGGCCGAGTAAACAGGTGACACGGACTGTGAGGAAGAGCAGAGGATAAATATTTATTTGAAGTCACTGAGCTTGTATAAACAATCATTGGGAAATTCACGTTGCATAAAGTAAAACAATGCATAAACAAACAAGCTTCCCTGCAAATTACAATGTAAACAGATGTATTTATGCATGCTATCCATGAGATACGGATGCTAATGAAGGATAAACACTGTATTATTTATGTATAAGGAAGCTTGCAGAGTCAAGAGCTTCCAACACAAGCTGAGGCAGCAGGGGGCAATACTGACAGCTCTCCCTCGCTTGTGAAATACAGCCGCTAAGCTGGCTGATGCTCATTATCACTACTATACTGCCATCTTCTGGTTCCTAAAACACTAAGAAGCATTGCTGAACCTGCTGTGCACTGAAACAGGATTCAAACATGTGTTTTGCTTTTACTTTCAATGGATGTTTGAGCTTCACCGTGCAGAACGATATATGTGCCGTTTGACATCTGCTGAAGGAGGAACATTTTCTGTTCTCATCGTAAAATGTGTACGTACGAGTAGGATTTTGTGACATCACAACTAGTTTGGGAGGCAATCGTGGTCCAGTATGAAACTTACACATGGGTGACGTGGAAACTTAAAGCCTCCTGCGTGTACACACGCACACAGACACACAACTTTACAGTAGTTAGAAATTAACATTATTTGCATATTTGTGGAATATGGATTTTTTTATGGGGGAGAAGAAGCAAATTTATATATTTTCATTTTCAATGAGGTATTTCAAGTTTGATACGGGAAAAAACATCTCAAACAAATTATCATTTAAAGAATCTTTCCTAAAACACTTCTGAAGGAAATCTTAAATATTTAATTTTAAGATTCAATAGGTTATGAAATAAGGTGAATACATTTCAAGTAGGTTATCTTTTAATCAGTGTGTTATTTTGCATGTAGGGCAATATGGCCAAAATCAGGTCATTACATATCTTGAAAACGATATATGTATCATGCCATAGCATGTTTTCTGGTAATTCAATAGTCTATACAAAATAACCACATGGTAAAGCCTGTTTTAATCAAACTGTCTGAACTAAATTCTTGACAAATTTCAATTCAATTTTTTTTTTTTTAGGAACTTTAGTGCCAAATGAACATAACATGCAAGGATCAGTGTAAAGTGCCGTAAACATTGTCTTAACGCAGTTCAGCTGCTGGTTTTTTGTATACATTATAGCCAAAGGTCTCATTTAAAATGCCAGAAAACCATGAAAGAACAGTCTAGAACAGTTTCCTAGAAGCCTGGGTGACAACTTTAAATTGCTTATTCTGTTTGACTAACCATAAAGATAATTAATGTACACTAACAGAGTTAAACGAATAGTTGATCATCTGGTTGATCAACTGTTGCCAATTATTTGTTTGATTTCTTGTCACTGGACTCTCAATCGATAACCTTTTGATCACTATTATTTAAATAAAAAAAGAAGGGAGCAAAAATGACATTCATAATAAATTTATTTCAAAAAGCCATGTAAGCTGAAACAATACATTGGCCTTCAATATATACATGCCTCATAGATCATCAATATGCTTCATAGAACATGTGAATCAACACTGTAAAGCAACAAGAACCAACTTACAAATTGGTAAAAAAAAAAAAAAAAAAAAAAAAAAAAAAAAAAAGAAATTGAATAAAGAGCAAACCAAGAATGAAGTGTTCTGAAGTGATGATGATACCAGCTCAGAACGTGTGTGTGTGTATACAGTACAGGCCAAAAGTTTGGACACACCTTCTCATTCAACGTGTTTCTTTATTTTCATGACTATTTACATTGTAGATTCTCACTGAAGGCATCAAAACTATGAATGAACACATATGGAATTATGTACTTAACAAAAATGTGTGAAATAACTGAAAACATGTCTTATATTTTAGATTCTTCAAAGTAGCCACCCTTTGCTTTTTTGATAACTCTGCAAACCCTTGGTGTTCTCTCAATGAGCTTCATGAGGTAGTCACCTGAAATGGTTTTACCTTCACCGGTGTGCTTTGTCAGGGTTAATTAGTGACATTTTTTCCCTTATTAATAAAAAACCAAAGGGTGGCTACTTTGAAGAATCTAAAATATAAGACATGTTTTCAGTTATTTCTCACTTTTTTGTTAAGTACATAATTCCATATGTGTTCATTCATAGTTTTGATGCCTTCAGTTTGAATCGACAATGTAAATAGTCATGAAAATAGAAAGGAAACGCATTGAATGAGAAGGTGTGTCCAAACTTTTGGCCTGTACTATATATATATATATATATATATATATATATATATATATATATATATATATATATATATATATATATATATATATATATATATATATATATATATATACTACATACATACATACATATACACACACACTAAAAATTATGAAAACAACCTGCATGAAACAAGGATTGTTACTGAAATTCTATTCTCACTTCATTAGCGAATGATGGTTCGACTTTCACGTTGTGACTGAGCGAGTGTTCCCAAAGAGACTTTTTATGGAGGAACGCCAACCCGCACTCCTCACATACGTAGCTCTTTGGCTTCCCGGCGTGAGTGCGTCTGTGTTTCTTCATGTGATAGGACAACCTGAAGCCTTTATCACATACGTCACATTTGAATGGCTTTTCTCCTGTGTGGATGCGCATGTGCGACTTCAGATATCCCGACTGAATGAAGGCTTTCCCACACACTTCGCACTTGTACGGGCGCTCCCCGGTGTGATAGCGGTTATGGAGCCGGAGCTCGTTGGCGGTCAGGAAGGTCTTGCCGCACACTGTGCACTGGTGTGGCCTCTCGCCGGTGTGGATGAGCTCGTGCCTCTTCAGGGACGTCTCCTTCATGAACTGCTTCCCACAGCTGTTGCAGGGATACCTGACGCCGATGTGGATTTGTTCGACGTGGTTCGTCAGCTGCAGCCTCGTGCGGTAGGCCATGTCGCACTGCGTGCAGGCCCAGGGCTTCTCCTCGGAGTGGGTTCCCATGTGCACCGTGAGCTCGGAGGCCGAGCGGTAACACTTCCCACACTGCCAGCACAGGAAGGGTTTCTCCCCGGTGTGCTTCCTCTGATGAACCGTCAGACAGTTGGAGGACCGGAACTTCTCTGGACACATGCTGCAAATGTAAGGGAACTCTCCTTTGTGGATTCTCTGGTGGATGGCGAGGTAGGAGAGCTGGATGAAGGTTTTGTCACATTGTGCACAAGGATACGGCCCGGTGAACTCGTGCTGCTTCTCGTAGTGTTCCCTCAAGCGCCTCAGCAAAGTAAAAGTCTTATCGCACATCGTGCACTGCATCGGCCTGTGCATGAGCTTGTGTCTCTCAAAGGCGGGCTCGTTGGCGAGTATCTTGCCGCACTCTTTGCAGTAGAGCGGATCGTGAATCCTCTGGTGCACTTTGAGCATCGTCATGCTCTTAAACTCTTTCCCGCAGTCGTCACATTTCATGATATCGCTCACTTCCACTTTGCAAACGTTCTGCTGGTGCTCCTTCAAAGCGGACGGGTATTCAAAGTGTTTGCCGCAGTTGGAACACCACACGGGTATTTTCAGGGTTGGCCCCTGTTGTGGGTCGGTGATGACGACTTCGCTTTGGCTGGGCCCAGCTCTCTGCTCTTTTTTCCACGAGAATCGGGCGATTTTCTTATGACAAATGGCATAAATCTGGTGTCTTTTCAGCCCGTGCATGTGTTTAAAACGCTTCTTGCAGTGGATGCAGTGATAAGGGCGGTCCTCTGTGTGACACTGTATGTGCCTATTCAGTGTTTTGACACTGTCAAACGCCCGAGAACAGACAGGACACACTTTGGATGATTTTTTCTTGACTTTTTGCACAGGCGAAGGAGACTCTTTCGAAGTGCCTGCTGGTGCATCCAGGTCGATTTCTTTTTTATCAAGGTTACCTGCGTCGGCTTCAGCCAAAATCTGTTCCACCGTCTTGCTCTGCTCCTCTCGGATTCCCTCGTGACCGTGAATAATCTGATGCTTCTTCAACGTGTCCTTGTACTTGAAGCCCTTCTCACAAGTGAGGCAAATAAAAGGACGCTCTTCCGTGTGAGATCGTAAATGCTTTGCGATGTCTGCCGTGCAAGGCAGGACTCTGCTGCAGATGGGACACACTTTGCCCTCCGTCGACGCCTCCGATGGCGGCTGTGGATTTGAGCGCTGCGTCTCTCTCTTCTTCGGCCTTTTCAGCTCTCTGCTCTTACAAATCTCCTGCTGGTGTCTCTTTAAGACATAAGGATTCTTAAATTTCTTCTCACAGAAACAACAGTTATAGGGGCGGTCCTCCGAGTGGGACCTCATGTGCCGCTCCCTGTCTGCTTGACGGCCAAAATACTTCCCACACAGAGCGCAATTTTTGTTTTCCGACATCTCAGAAGTGCTGGGATCTCCTGCGTCCTCCTCTTTAGCAATGTTACCGATCTCATCCTTCTCATGAACGCGCATGTTGTGTCGGTTCATGTCGTAATGGTCCCTGAATCGTTTGTCACAGTTGGCGCACTTGTACTTGAATTCCCGATTGGCAGAATGAGTTTCCTGGTGTCGTCTCATGGCTGCAGCCCGCAGGAAAATCTTATTGCACACAGGACAGGTCTTATTATTGGGGTACTTTCTTCTTTGCCTCTTAGCTGTCGTTGATTCTTTTTCCTTTACAGCTTTTCTCTTTACCTGGAGCCGTTTGCTTTGTTTCAGTGGTTGAAAAGCTGCTGGCTTCAGAGCGTCACTGACATCCTCAGTTTCATCCACATTTACTTCATCTTCTTCTTCATCATCATCATCATCCTTCTCCTCCTCATCAGGATCAACCAAGCCTGACGGCGGTTCTATCTGTATGTAGTCCAACAGTGTCACAGTTTCACCCTCCACCTGAACAGTCATACAAGCTTGCATATGCTCTGATGAAGGCTGTAACTGTATTTGGTCTGCATCAATTACAACCTTTTCCAGCTGAGGGAGGGAGAGCGAAGAGAGGATGCAATTCCCAAAGGAAGAAGGAATGGTCTGCGTTTCATCTGTGGGGAAAATAAGAATCCATCAGTTTTATGGTCATTGGCTATAAACAAAACAAAAAATCAGATAAAAAAAAAAAGTTTTATTCTCGAGAACCCATAGTTAAATCTTACATCCCTCTGCCATTCATACACATAGTGGCACTGAAATTGAAGTTGTTTAAACTTTTAATAGAAGAATTTTGTAATATAGTGGTCTCACTTATATAATAACCTGTTATGGTTATATTTTAAGTTAAAAATAGGTTCATAATATCGGAATACAGCATGTTTTTGTGAGTGTAATATAATAATGTATGTATGTACAGTATGTCTGTATGTATAATAATTATAACTGATTGAATTGAATGAAGGTTATAATACTGTACATGCGGCCCAGCTAGACTCAGACTCACCAGATAAATCAAAATGTCCTAGTGTTGTGTGGTAGAGGAGGACAGTTTTCAGGTGCTGTGGGTCAGGAACAGAGTGCACACACTCCTCCAGGGCAGATGGGACGGCACTCAGCATGGATGCGGTCTAGGGAAGAGAAACAAGATAACAGTAAGAAAAAGTAAATACAAAGTGAGCTGAAGACACACGCTCAACTGTCTTACTTGTATGTTTTAAGTTGGCTACTCAGAAATGTCTGTCATTTTGTCTGTATGTTCACAGGGTTTGAACACAGGGCAAACATAAATGGATATAAGGGAGTATAAGCAATATAAAAAAACACGCTGATGGGTTATTCTGAGCTTTAGTAATGTCAAACAAATAATGATAGTAAAACAGGAACCAAAAGGTATTATTAATAGATTTTGGGAATGTAAACGTCAAAAAGTATAAAAGTCAATGAGATTTCATGAGTAACACTGTGGGCTACAACTTGAGCCCTATTGTTTTGCATTTGTTTACAATTCGGCACCATTAAAAATATGCCGAATTATCTATTAGCAGTTCCTGTTTGCGATGTACTAATGGATGTACAGACAACGATCACTGAAATACTTCGATACCCTAGAAAACTTTGAAATGTGATGCTTCATGGCAAGTTCTGGAGTTATAAGGAGCATCTTCTTTCTATGATTTCTAAGTGGATGTATGGTGTTGATTTGGCGATGAATATCGGAGGTTATGATATCCTCTGGAAGTATAGACCGGATCCAAAAATAGGAAACAGAAGAGCTGACTGGTAAAAAGTTTAGTTTTCTACAGTGGTTCCAGTACCTGCTGAATATCTGGTACTGGAAGAAGCTTCTCCAGTCTGGACAGGAAGTCCAGCATTAGCACCTGTAGAGCGCTGTCATAGTCAGGCCCAAAATCCGTCGGAAAAACATCCTGGAACAAAGTGTACAGTTTAATGCTCAAGTGCCCCACAACCACTGCATATTATACCGCATATTCTGAAAAGAATAGTATAAAGAATGTCATCCTATAAAACATAAGTTGAACATAACACATACATTCAAAGAAACAAATCACAAACCTGGAAAAACCTCTCCTTCTCTTCAGCGTCTTTTAACAGCAGTTCAATTTGATCCACAAAGTTGGATTCTGGAAACTCGACCTCTGCAAAACACGGCTGGAAGAAAAACATGTACAAGTGTAGTTTAAGCAGAAGTTTTCCATCAAATTATCATATTATTTATCATTTGATGACAGCACTGCTGACCCACATATAGCATTTAAAAGAGGCTAACCTGTGCTGCCCAAGTGGATACGAGGGTCTTGATCCGCTCCAGGTGCATCTCGATGGTTTCTGTATCGTTTATCTGCTCAGCCCGACACATTTCAAGAACCACCTGCAACAAAAGGTTTCCCCTCTGGGTAAATACTCCTGACAGTACAGCACCTGGAAATGTTATTCACTAACAGCAGACACACGAGAGCCAGAACTGGGGAATTTTATTCTTGAATAACCCTTCAGATGAGACATACAGTGCCTTGCAGGTGATGCTGACATTTTCTGTCAAAGAAATATTAAACCCCTTCATCAGCTTCACCTTTACTGTCTGTCAGGCAATAACTTAGCTTTTTATGGTTTAGATGCTGTGAATTTTTATATAATTACAAACTGAGTCAAAGGGGAATGCAGACTGCTTGCTTTGACAGCTAAACATCTGCAAGGGAGAAATGAACTGCTGTGGTTGTCTGTTAATGTTTACTTTCAAAATCCATTAACTGGCTTTGCCAAACACACAATTGTAATATCCTACAGTCTTACCCGCGCTCTGAGCCCCAGGAGGAGTTGAGCTTTCTGATCTGCATTCAAAAGTTCAGGTACAATTTCTGAAACTGTGCTGATGAACTCCTCCACCATCCCATAGTCCTGCACGCTGCCCCTCTGGACGGCCTGCCACATGGCTGCAGAAACCAAGCGCAGAGGGGGTATGAAGAGGCGAAGAGACGGCAGCAGAAGAGGTGAATCTGGAAAATAATTCACAATGTCAAAATCTGAATTTAAATGATATTGAATGTTCAAAGTTAATAAGCCTTTTATTAAAAATGGAATATACATTGTTACTGTTTATACAAAAAGTATTTTACACGAGCTCATTTAATATTTTGAATGAATTGCACACAAATAAGAATAATAAATGTTATTTTTTATAAAAATAAATAAATTAAAAAAAACATTAGATATTTACTCTCATTACACGGTTTCAGTAAAGAGTTTATAGGAATTCCATGGTCTAGTGTGTAGTCTTTAGTGTCAGAGGTTTATTCATGGAACTTATTACAAATTTTCTTTGGCAGCGAAACATTGTCCATAGGCTATACTGTAAAAATAATACAAATTACTTACATTAAAAAGGGCTTTCATGACCAGATTAATTCATCTAGTGGCACACTGCCAAAAACATTTGGTTAAAGCTTCTCTAATGTGAGTAAAAACTGGTCTTCTTAGTCTTTTATGATAATACATTGAACATATTATTATGGTATTGGACTGTATGTCAATGAACAAAACAAGCAATTACGTCAACTTAGGTTTGGGATATTGTGCAGACTATTTTTCAGCATTTGCTTACATTTTATGGACAAAATGATTCATAAAACAAAGCCCTATTTCAAGTATCAATAAAGTACAGTACACACATGCTGATTACACATGGCAGCTTAATTATACATTGCCTGCAACCCCAAAACCAACCAGTGGTACTATGCCGGAACCTACATGACGTCAGGTTTAATTTATGTAAATTAGTGCATGGTAAATAAAACACAC
The DNA here is from genome assembly GCF_004354835.1 of Perca flavescens. NCBI lineage: Eukaryota > Metazoa > Chordata > Actinopteri > Perciformes > Percidae > Perca > Perca flavescens. Next base: position 7,111,017 of record NC_041353.1, read on the forward strand.
ATTTATCAATGTGATCTCAATCTAAACTGAAATAATGACTAAGTGATTTTTCGTCGTTTTCCATCATATTTCCAAACTATTCCTAACAAAACTTTTGGGCCCCGGGTCAGTTACGCTGGCGTGCCTCAAAACTCCAAGTGGCCCTGGTTGCCTTCATGGACTAACAACTGTGTCGTAATTATGAATCACCACCACACATGACCATCAAAACAAAGTGGTAAATATTGCTGCAAATGTCTGTGCTACACAAGTTGATATAATGGTAATGTAAATGTGACATTACTTTTCCTTTTAGGCATTTTGTGTTTTTCTATTTTAGCTTGACTTTGGAACGTTAGCTAGCGGTCTTGTATTTTTGTTTTTAGCAACTATGCTAGTTAGCTAGCTATGCAGTTTTAGTTGAAGCCCGCGAAGGCAACGTCAGTTGCTAGCTAACTAACGCTTATCTATGCCAACAGTTAGTTGCCAACAACGTTTGGTTAAAGCGTTTCTATCATGATAAAATACCAGTATGGATTAACTACCCAGCTAGCTAATAACTAGCTTAGCTGAGGCGAAGCTCCATCTGATAACTAACGTTACCGCACACATCAGCTCGCTAGCGCTGTACACAAAGCCACCGCCATCTCAGAGCGGGGTACGCCATGTTTGAAATCGGGCGCTCACATTCCAAAAGAAAACCCGACAGCTCGCGATGGGTGGTATATGTTTAAATTATCATTGACTTACCATTTTCAGCGCGATATGGGCTCTCCATTTTACCTCGGAAAATAGTCAATGAGATAAGCAAATGAACTCGGGGTTGTTGCGAGTCGACGTCCGCCCGACCCTGCTGTGCAAGTTGGCGGGGAGGAAGGGCGGCTCGATATTCTGTTCGGAGTGCGCAGGCGTAGTTAATGACATAGCTACGTTTCACTAGTTTCATTCAGTAGCCGCGCTGTGTTGCGGGTTCATGTCCACTCATACGACCTGCTAAGACATTTCTTATGTTAACTTTAGTCTAGAAAACAATGGTGTGTATTAATTTGACCATCTTTAGGGTTGCCTGCAGAGGAAACATGCTGTTTTTCTTCACCTTGTGAATGTCAGGCTTACATGGAGCTGTTCTGGTGATTACCGCCACCCGATGGCCATTTGGGGAAACGAACAATAAGCCCTATTTCATATAACAGAACGGTTAAATAAGTAATTTCACGCTATAATCGCCTTGATGAGTTACTATTTTAGCTATTGTAGATTGTAGAGAATAAGTATGTATTCAGTTTAGTCGGAAAATTAGCCCAATCTCGACGAAATCCGGGATTATTTTCGTCTGTGATAGACATTATATATCAGAGCTGCAACTAACAATTATTGCAATAAGAAAAGAAGAAGCAAATATTCACATTTGAAGAGCTGGAACAAGTGTTTTTTATTATTATTAGTTGTCAATGTTGTTGCAGTTTAAATTCCTGTTGTTCAACTCATCAATTAATGAAGTAATTGTTCCAGCTCTGATATTTGATATATGTGTTGTCTTCAGCATAAATTAATCTACCATGTAGAACCATTTAGTTACATCAGGGACAATTCAGCTTTGGCTTGAGGTCAAAGTACATTAAAGTACAATCAGAAGACTCATGACCTATGTTTTGTTAAACAGAAAGAGGTTTTTCCTCAGCTTTACAGGTTTCCTTGATGCAATTAATTATGGGAAATTGCCTCCACTTTTCTCAAATGTTACCATGGCATGTACTAATCAGGAAAGAGCAGACGTGATATAATTCAGCTTCGTGTAATACGTGGTATTATATGATGTCATGTCGTTACAGCCTGTTACAACCGATATTTACATCCAAAAATTCTGACATATTTATTTATTGTGGTGTAAAGAAAATATATATTTCTAAATGGCCTAACTGTAAACCTAATGTATCTATTCATATATATAAATAACTATTATTGAACTTGCACAGCTATGGTGGTATATTTCTTTCATGAAGGAATGTTGGTAGGCCAGTTCCTCCGTTGGTGCAGTGTATTTCTGTGGAGACAGGAAAAAAAAGGAATCCCCAAAAAGGGAATCACAGCCAAATTCTCCTCCAGACTTTTTATGACCTTGTATTTTTCTTCATCGGTCTGACTGCACACAGTCCACTGGCTGTGTGAGGGAGCTGTCATGACTTTTAGTACCTTGAGTCATTTGTTCGCTAGAAGTAAAAGGATCGATAAAACACCCTGCTGCTGGGCTCTGGCCAGATTTGTCACATTTTTATTCAGGGGATGCTGCAGTGTCCTTGTAAAAGAATATTGTTATTCCAAACCAAGTCTGCTTTGTTTGCTTATATTGTGTTGCTTTACAATGTCCCTAATTTTGCTCCACATGTTTTGTTCAGCTTCTCGGGAAGTTTTATAATAAATAAAGCAAAAAAAAAAAAAAAAAAAAAAAACAGACCATACGGTTTAAACTCTGGTCGTTTATTAGCTGTCCACAAAAGCATGTCATGGAACAACAGAAACTGTAGCACGAGTGTAACATTCCTTTTTGTTATACTCCACCACATCCCTGCTTCTCATACCATGTATAATTTATATTATATATATACTGTATATATATATATTTTGTACAATATACATGTTCTCATCGAAGGAAAAATAAAAGCAAAAGTTCATCCCCCATCCCTCCCGTAGATTTGAAATCTAGTGAATATCCCATGCATGTTTCCACTGCGTCTAGGAGAAATGTTGTTTATTACCAGGAACAAATACGCAGGCAAATAAATGCTCAGACAAATTAAGGGGAGTGTGTTGTGTGACAACGCTGGTGTACAAAGCACATTCTCAACAACATTAAACAAGAAGAGCCATGCGAACCGACATTTACTCTACGGCTTTGACCCAGTTTTGAATCAGAAGCACCAGCACAGGGGCAAGCTAAAGTTAGTCATTAGCTAATGGCATCACATTAGACTAGACTAATAAACAAAACAGAGAGTAAGTCTTTTGGCTTATTCTCTTATTCTAAATATTCAGCTGCTATTTGATCACAATAAGACTAAGCTCACTGTTAAGATACTAATGCTTTTGAGTGCGTGTGTGTGTGTGTGTGTGTGTGTGTGTGAGTAACACTGGCACAAGAAGTGCTTGACATCATTATGAACCTTTTTACCTCTGTGGAGACAAAAATGGTTTGCATCTTTAAGTTACATTTCACCTTTATAGCACACTTCAGTTCAAATGTGGGCATGTGTGATGATTCAATAAAGCGAAATATGAATTATTTCAACCAGAGTCTAAATAAATGATCCATCTTCATTAAAGCCATCAGGGTAAGATCAACCGACTGGTAGCCTGTAAGTTAGAAATATTCTTTTGAAATGAGTGAAAGACATTTCAAATAAAATACACCATGGGATGTCACAAAAGTACAAACAAAAATAGTAAATTTATATTCAGTTTTTTTTCTTCTTCCAGTCACTCATTTGTCGGTTATGTGTCTTTCAATTCACATTTATACCGTAGCTCTATATCCTGTGGCATATTATTCATTGTACTACTCAAGAGTAATACAGTCTCATGGAAATATTGCTTAATTTCAAAACTTTAAAGTATCTTTTTATATAATCTTTTTCAGTTTTGTAAAACAAAATAGCTGTGAAATGTAAAATAAAATATATAGTGCTATGTATGTAGGTAAGAAAATAAAGACGTAGGATAATATCTATTTAATTTTCTGTAACTATTTACAGAACTTAAAACCAACTCTTACATGCCTATATGTTTCTCTTAAAATGTGTATTTTTGGCCCAAAACAAATATTGAAGTAATTTTGAGTGTGCTACAATATTTTAAGACTCTTAATCTGAAGGTACAGTCGGATTAATGTAGAAACAACATCACAAAGTATGAGGACACTTTAGAGACATTTGCATTGTTGGAAACAGAGGGAAGCATCTTTCTTTTTTGGTTTGTTGCTGGACTGCAGATATTGCACATTTTGTAAATATTTTGTTACATTCATAAAACGTGCTGTAGGTTCTATGATTTTCTCATAAATTGAGATGTATTGTGTCTGAGTGAGAGGGCTCATGGTACAGTCAAACAACAGGGCTGATATCCCAGAGGCTGCTGCTGAATGGTGGGTTTGAAGTTTGGTCCTTTTAGATTTGATAAGTATTATCTAATGCACGAAAATGCAATCATGTGGAAAAAAAGGTTACATTTCCACAAGATTTCTGCACTGAGTTTCTTAAAGACACAACATTTTGGTCACAGATGTTTGTCAGGCAGGAAATTCACAATGTGAAACAACACATCTTTGTACTAAAGCCAGAACAACCAATAAAAAGAAGGTGAGCAAAATCTCAAAACACCTGGAACCATTCCCACATTAATAATTGATTTAAAAACCAGAATGTGATAAACAATATCTGTCAAAATAGGCAGAATACAAATGAAACCAGGTTATGAAACTTGGATTGGTTATTGTCAGATCAGCCTGCCCTATCGGGACATATATTGTTGGTTTCAGGTGTTTGAGATTTGGTCCCCCTTATTTTGGCTTTAGTATAAAGATGTGCTATTGCGCAAATTCTAAACGACTTTTAATAAAATCTTCAAAAGAAAATGCTAATTAATGTGCATTTCCACCAACTACTGTTATGTGAATATTAGGAGTTGAGATGTTAAACCCCTCCTCCACGCAGTTGCTAGGAGCCAAGGAGGACAGCGGAGGATTAAAAAAAACATGATGGACTCTTCAGAAGAGGTCATTATCTTCACTTGAGTTTCTGCGTGGGAAAGTCACTGGATGCCACAATCTTCTGAACATAGTCATACTGAAAAATACACAGAGAGCTCTCTTAATTCTTAATTAGCTTTTTAGCAGCTCATTTGGCAATGGCTTGAATGTAAAGTTCATTAATATCAGAAGTTGGTGGTGCTAATTTTATAGTCGGGTGCCATTAAACCATTGCAGAAGACAACGCAACAAGATCACGTGAAATTATGTGGAAAACATGAAGTGAATATGGCTTCTCTCTAGCTTTCTGCCGCCATTTTTTGTCTCTTTCTTCGTCATGACTTATTTGCTAAGCCTGTTATTTTGGTTTTGCTTTAATCAACTTTTCCACCTCAGGCAACTGTGAAAACCTTTTTCCGATAATTCAACTGTTTTTAGAATTTACGGCGTGTCCACTCAGAAGTTTTTGTGTGGATGTGGATGGGATGTACTTCATGAGTCACTAACATTGTTGTGTCTCTAATAAACTCAGTGCTGACAGAGTGTGGGAATTCAACCTTTCTTTCACAAAATTGATGTTCTTGAGAAATTCAACTGAGGTGAAGCCTAAAACAGAAAGTGACTTTAAAATTCACCTCGTGATCTACCCTGATTATTTGGAATGTATCAGAAAAGCGAAATAATTGAAGGGAACATCCTTTGACTGGACTTCAACTGGAACAATCAACCCTACCGATCTACACAGAAAGCACACCTAAAGCGAAACGGAGGATTCAAACAAACAAACAGATAAAACATGCAACTTTGCATAAACAGACACATACAGCAGGAACAAACTGTTCAGGGAGCACATTCAATGAGAGTGGTGTCATCAGCCAAGCGAGTGTAGGAGAATACTGTACATCAGTTTACAAAAAAAAGAACGACCAGCACGATGACTTTAAGGATGTATTTACACTTTGCTTTAAATATCTTTAAAGAGAAAGTCCCTGCCAATCAAAATCCATCTCCAAATCCCACGCGGTCAGTTTTGCAGTGGCTAGAAAGTTAATAAGCAGCGTTTTCCCCCTTGTGAAAGTGGTCCGTGAAGTAAGCTCTGCATAAAAAGCAATATCAGGGCAGCTCAGTTGAGAAGGTGTCATGCAAAAAAAAGTCGACAGTGTTCGTGGAGCTCTCACAAGTTAATTTCCCAGTTGGACATCCATGTTTCAAGCATACGTCAGCATAGATTTCACTGAGTGGGCCAGCTTTAGTTTAATCAGCGCTGCAGTGTCGGCCACGGTGGAAGTTCCTGTGATCAGTTTGGCCTCTGCACAAAGTAGATATAACACAGTGAAACGTATCCAACACAGAAATGACAGAATGAAATGTAAAGAAGTTCAAACAAGTCTTAAAGTCCGCCTGCTGGCATTGCTACTTTTATTGGTTGTATAGTAGGATTATATTTTGGCATTGTGTCAAACTTTAAACTGCAATGGCATCCACTTCCATAAAGTGATGTTTGTAAACCGAAAGTCTCATATCAGAGATGATGAGAAAGCTGCTTTTATTGAGTTAAAATTCTACTCTACCTTTTTAAGCGAAAAAAGGTGTACAGAATGTATTTCATGCATGTACCCTATATGAAATACAATAGGTTTCATAATCACGATTAGGTCTAAGTGATACTGCTGGGTTGAGTCAGTTCTGTTTTTGTCTTTTTTTTGACAGTTTTTGTTACTGTAGGGGTGTGAAGTGATCAGTGGGAGCCATTAGGACAACAGAGTTTAAGCCTCTGACAAAGCGAGAAAGTTCTCTCTCTGATTTTGTCAAGTATGCCATCATTAACCCTTGGGAGGGAGGGAAGGTGGTGGTGGTGGGGGGGATGCTGCAACAGGCAGAATTAAAAGGAATCCCTGACATAAAAACATCTGACAGCCCCTCTTCAGCAGTGGGGCCAGGAGGGGTGGATGGGGCTGTGTAGCAGGGCACTGGACGTTAGAGGTGGTGTTACATGGATGCTGCGCCTGGATCGGAGGGCTTCGGAGAGGACGACGTCACACCACGGAGCCCTTGGAGGTGGAGAGGTGGATGGAGTGGATGCGCGTGGCCAGAGTTTTCTCCAGGTCGAGGAGGATGTCGGAGCAGATGCCGGGGCTGGACGCGGGGCTCTCTGCAGGAGGAGGCTCATACAGCAGCTGCTTGAAGCCGTCGAGTTCAATCAGCAGCACCATGTTCTTCAGGAAATAACCCTCGATGAAAGCTGTGAGCTCCGAGGCACCGAGGAACTACGGCGAATTAGGATGGAGAGACAACGGCAGAGAGTTTTTAACTATTCTGAAGGGTAATTTGTTTTTTTTAAAAACATCTTCAAATTATTTTGATAGTACAAGTTTTATTTGTAAGAAAATTAGGCCTTCCTGTTCAAAATTGATGCAGTGTTGTGTTGCTTTTAGAGGGCAGGGTTATTGGCATGCATTGCTGTTTGCCACAGAGTCTTTTTTGATACTCCTACAATAATAATTTGACCACTTTCACGACAACACGTCTAACAAAGACTACAGAGTCTCCAGCCATGCTAGCAGCTCTGTGAGGCTGTACTTAGGCATAGCAGTGCTTTGTGCTGAATTCTAACTTTAGCATGCTAACCTGCTGATGTTTAAAAGGTATAATAATGGCTATGTTCACCAGCTAGTTGCTAACATCTGAATAAAGATTAAATAAAAAAATAAGAAAATAAATAAAAACAACAACAGTGAGTCAAAAGATGCTAAACTGCAGAGACGGGTGATAATTCATCTATGGGTTCATCACTATGAGCAAACCCTTTCACATACAATTAGTTATGTAATCCATTATAAATATAAAAATGTATGGACAGCTTAACTTTAAATAAAATATATTTTATAGACAGTGTGATTTGTGTGACAGGTTTGTATTCTTTTTTTTATTATTATCTGCAATTGCTAATTTGTTGAATTTCTGTTTGAATCTCACCTTGGCATGTTTGTAGAGGTCCACACAGGTTTCCGTGGTGATGTTCTTGGAGCAGATGATCTCACAGTGTCTCTGAAGGGCCTCAAGTTGGAAGAATTTGGCTGCAGACAGGAGCTGCAGGGAATAGTACAGCCACACAGAATGAGGCACAGGAGTTGGGATTAGAAATTCTAATACTTGCAGGCTTTGGTTAAGTCTCTCTTACCTCCATGACTTCAGTGTTGCGTATGTGCAAAGACTCAGTGCCTCCACAGTACAGATACTGCATGACCAACTGAAACACACAACAGTACAGGGTTCAATCTATCGCATCATTTCCGTTGTTTATTCACAGTTTTGGTCTCTGTACACGTCTATTGTACGTCTGTCCGTCCTGGAAGATGTTAGATGCAGCCGTAACTGACTGGATTTTAAAACAAAACCACAACATAATGACAGTGGGTTTAGATGACAACAAAATTCTTACATGGAAAATATTGTACTTGACATGGCTGATCTCGATACAGGTGTTCTCTGCTGCGGGCCGGTTCTGGAGCAGTGACTTGAACCTGGATGAAACAGAAAGAATCGTGGCATTTATTTATAGAAGAAGAAGATACAGAAGAAAAACCAATAAACAGCAAAATTCTTCTTTACCTGGCTGAAGCTGTAAACAGCAAAACTTTATGTGCATAAAACGGTTTCCCCTCCACCAGGAAAGTAACATCAGACATGTCCTTGTTGTTAAGGAAGTGGGGGTCTGAAGAAGAGGACAAAAAGATGCAATAAAAACAGCCAAATGAGGGGCGCCTGGGTAGCTCACCGGGTAGAGCGTGCCCATATTCGGAAGTTATTCAGAGGTATTCAATTGCTGCATGTCATTCCCCCTCTCTATCTCTCCCCTTTCATGTCTTCAGCTGTTCTATAAATAAAGGCCTAAAATGCCCCAAAAATAATAAAAAAAAAAAACGCTCTGCATCCTAAACGTTGGATGCAGAGCAAACAATTAATTTAATGTGGTCATTAATTACTCTGAGTGTCATCAGTGCAGCATTATCAAAAGATAACAATTCCCATTTCATTAGTATTCTAAAATGCAGGCAGTTGAAATTGATGTCCGGTTCATTGAGCTTTTTCTTAAAGATTATCCTTGAACATCCTGATAAATTAATTAGCTGTCAAAGGTGTTTAAAGCATTAATTCTCTCCACATACAAAGTAAACCAGTTGTCATTTTATTCTAAGCCTGTTGATCAAACACAAGGTGGTGCTGCAGCACAGTCACTGAATGTTTCAGTGCCTCCTCATGCTCTTATTACAGTATATGAAAAAATGAATAAATGTCTGTGACCTTCCCAACTTTAAAGGAGCTTTTAATACCAGATCAGACTGATACATCACATCATTACAGACATGCAAATGCAAATACCTGCTTCCAAATCAAATGATAAATGTTTGAAGTTGTTTAAAGTGAGTTTATAACGTCTCCCGACAGCCTGCAATCACATACGAAAACATTCATCACTGCCTACAGCAGGCAAAGAGAAAATATTTAAGACTTTTATAAATTACATTTAAGACTTTATATTAACTTCAAAGACCTTTTTTGTTGTTGAGGAAACTGACTTGAATGCTTTTTATGACTTGTTGTGACTTGCAGATACCTTAAAAGAAAAAGATAATCCCAAAAACTGCAAAAGACGTAATAACTATATATATATATATATATATATATAGGGCTGTCAAAATTAACGCATTAATTTTTGCGTTAATTTTTGCGTTAATTTTTTAATATTTAACTCGTTAAAAAAATTTACGGAATTAACGCAGCTGTGTTTGTTTACTTCATGTGGCGGCTGAGAAACGTAATACGTCTCCATAACAGCAGGCGGCGCTACTCTGTATTGTTGCCCAAGTAATGTAAACCGGCAGCGGATTGGACGAACGCGTCACATGGGTTTGTTTTCTCCGGAAATCCAAAGCCAGACTGTCATGGCGGCCGTTCAGAATACGATCTCATATTGTACTAAAATAGTTCACTGAAACACGTTTCTCAAAACATTTTAAGCGAGAAATAGGCCACGCGGTTGCTGAATCTGTCTTCATTTCAGCTCAACAAGAAGATTTTCGTCAGATTTTGAGAGACTCTAGTCACCTCATCCTGCTCCGGGTGAGTCCCGACTGCCCTGCCGCCGACTGAACTCTCGGCTCGCTGGAGATGAACTGCGCCTCGCCTGTAAAGTAGACGAGAGCAGGCGACAGCAGCCGGGGACGGTGACAAAAATCTGCTCTCAAGTCGGACAGTTTCTAGCTGTTTCAGCAGCCTTCAGCAGGACTAAATAAGCCAAATTGTTGCTGCTGTTGTTCTGAAAGATATTAAACATTCTGAACCTTTCCTTGTTTGTTTTTTTCTTCATATTTGCAAAGTTAAGTGATTTAGCATTTAAATATCCATTATTATAAGCTTCAGTCTCAATTTAAAAAAAGCGATTAATCGCGATTAATTACAGCAAATTGTGCAATTAATTAGTTAATTTTTTTTAATCGATTGACAGCCCTAATATATATATATATATAGCCTTGGCTATATCAGCTCAAAAATGCATGCTGGAAAACAACATCGCCACTTCACGAACTAAAAATCTGAGGAAAAAAGGAAGGAGAAAGGATTTCCTAGTATAAAAGGGATCTTTTGCGGATTTAAATCCAGCTCTGTGTTATGGCAGTGTGAGCACAGATAAGCGGTGTTTGTCTTCCCTCCGTGGCTGCAGTGCAAGGTTCTCTGAGCAGCCGAGGTCTGCCGTGATCCGCCGGATGACGCAAAATGCGCTGAGATTTCCAAGCTCCGTGCACTGGCGCCACGGAGAGAAGCCACACACCTTATCTAAACACGCTGCCCACACAAAGATGACACAGAGCTGAATTAAAATGGAAAAGTATCCCTTTAAGCAAAGTTTGAAAAAGTTCGGCCTGCCACTTTAATTACAGTATATAACCCAGCTGTCAGTCCCTCGTCACTCATCTTCATTTTATGCAGCAAGTACAAGAAAATGTTGAGCAACAGTCGTTATTTTTAACTCGTTCTCTTACCTAAGCGCGAGGTCTGCTTCTTCTTGATCTCTGTCAGTTTAGGGATGGGGAAGGGCCCGTAGCACTGGGTGAAAATGACTGACAGCTGCTGGCTTATCACCTCGTTCTGCACACAGACACCAACACAAGTGAGGACATATAACTTTATACAGATTAGAGTTTTCTGGCCTCTGTTTACCATGAGCTTACATTTTATGCAAATTTATGATAATATGGTTTGGAGTGCAACTAAATATATGCAAAATGAGCATTAATGTCACCCTAACACACGAGGCACAGGGCAGTTTGTATTCCCAGCAAACCAGCCTTACTTTGTCTGATGTTTCAACAAGCATTTTGTTTACATGAAGATGAAAGAAAGCCCCGGTGACCTTGCTGGATCGGAGGATCTGGAACATGAGCGGCAGGCCGTGCGTGATGAGCTCCTCTGTGTACTCCTCCTCCTGGATGCAGCTGAAGTCTTTGAGCAGGCCCTGGATCAGCGGCAGGCGGTGCTGGATGAAGCAGGTACGCAGGGACTCGAGCCAGGTGTGCAGCGTCCAGGGAACACCTGGGAATACCACCACACGAACAGTGAATACACGCTTGTGCATGGCAAAGCCGATCTAAGTCAGAGCAGTTTCAGGGGCGAGAGAACCGACCATGTTTCCATCACTTTGTGGCGTTTGTGTGAGTTGAAGGGCGATTGCATGGTGAGTGTTGGATTAGTAGAAAGTCGGAGGCTCCGGCGGGAATATAAAGACAACACTTGAATGTAATTAAAGAATGTCCAGTTGAAAAATGGCTGCAATGTTCTGCAACAGTATGATGAGTACTGGATGATGTATGTGAGATTTACATAAATGATGACATGAGAGTGATGGCTTTGTGTATCAACAGCTCTGCTGAAATGATAAGTTGATTAATGGAGTAGAAAGTTGTTATTGTTTTTACAATTTTTGTAAGTGATTAATAATTTATCCATTTCCAACTAAATTTGAGTATTTGCTGCTTTTCAATGTTTCATTTAATTATAGATTTGCTATCTTTGGGTTTTTAGACTCTCTAGACAAAACAAGCAATTTAAAGGCATCAGCTTGGGCTCTCGGAACTTATGATTGCATTTTCCACAATGTTTTCATTTGAAAGGTCATTGTGGACCTTGAAGACGGTTGTTCACAAACAATCTCACCACATAGTCCATTAAGAAGCTACAGCCAGAAGATGGTTAGCTTTGCTTAGCACAAAGACTGGAAACAGTTAAGCTTTGATCATACTTCAGTACAGACATGGACAGCACTTCTATACATACTACTGTCGGGAGTTTGCATACGCTAGTCTCGCTTTGCCAGATCTTTCTCCACAGCGCTGCGGAGGAGGGTCTGGTGAGTACACACAGCATTCCAGGATGGGAGAAAAATGTGCTCTCTTTAAACCAATCAAAATCGTTATGGGTGGTGCTAAGCACCGGGAAAAGCTGCGGTGCCCCTGCAAAATAGCCTCAGGAAGGAACTTGTTTTGGTGGAACGTGTACATTCAAAAGTTGATTTTGTCGTGCAACAGAAAACTCAGATTGGACAGATAGTCTAGCTAGCTGTCTGGATTTACCCTGCAGAGATCTGAGAAAAGGTTAACCATAGTCCTCATAAATCGACCAGAGTTGAAAATGCCAACACAAAGGAAGCAGAAGGCAATAGATATCTGGCCTTAATGAGTGAAATCCGGCGGAATTTCCGTTGGCAACGGAGCAATCCCGGAAGTGGAACGTCAAGGATATAGACTAGCCTACACAGACACGTTCCACATATGCACACTAGACAATACGATGGCGTGCTGCTGACAGCAAGAAGAGGGGTTCTTTTGTTTGTCGTATTTGGCTGAACAACATGAAAATGTCCAAAAAGAAAACAGTGTGTGACTTTATGGAAATAGGATCAAGGACGGAGAAAACAGTACACGCATACAGTGCACAAAACAAGGGTCCAGTTTACTTTTCTAGCACATGTAAGGTTGGCACCTCTGGTGCTTACAGCCCATGTGGGCTGCTCCAGGTCATCAGCACAGGGGTCTGTGCAGACCCTTGCAGACTTGGGCAGATGATGAAATTAACGTCACTTAAACCCTCACGGAATCTATGAATTCACTAACAAAATCAGCTTACCACCATCTCTAAAGCGGGCTAATTAACACATTATATATCTCCATTGTTTAATCTGTACAAACACCAGTATAAAAGTATAAAAATGAAACTCGTGGTTTTGCAGGGGGGTTATAATGACATATAAAATGTTTATTAGTGAGTTTTAGAGGAGCTGGTAGGAAGATTTTGTTACCTTTGGACAGAGCCAGGCTGGCTGCTGCCCGTTTCCAGTATTTATGCTAAGCTAAGCTAAGCGGCTGCTGACTGTAGTTTCATATTTACCGTACAGACATAAGAGTGGTATTCATCTTCTCAACTCTCGTCAAGAAAGAGGGTATTTCTCAAACTAAAATCTTACAGCTGAGTAAACTCCATCTGCTTAGGATTGTGTGATCCGACCAAAAGGTCCAGAACAGCTACTAAATGGAACTTGTGGTGAGATTGTCAATTAATACTAATCAACAGCTACATTAGGTCTCATGCCAAATAATCTGGACAATGTTAGGGTTAAAGCTGATGATTGTCACATGTACAGAATGAGCACTACTCAAGGACAATTTCTCAACTTCCGGTTAACACCTTTGACCTGAGCTATTATCGCCTCAGATATAAAAAGTCCTTCTTCCTGCAACTGTTTAATGGTTGGATGAGTGATTGCTTAGAGTGTGTACAGGACAGCACAGGACGGGACAGGCACAGCGTGAGCGCATCTCCAGGACAGCTGGAGGCACCAGAGAGCGATGCATGTGTGCCAGTGAAGCATGTATTAGTAAATCTGACCTAAGCTGCGGATGTCTATGGTGATGTCCACATGGCCGTGCTCTGCGCTATGGTACATGGCCTCTCTCAGGGCCCTCAGTCTGGCCTTTCCTGTTCGCAGCGTCCCTCCGCCGTTGGCCTGCGGCGCCAACCTCTTCACCGCGGGATCCGAACTCTCGGCCAGGATCTCCTCCAGGGACAGCACATCCCCTTTTTCCTGCTCCGACTGGGACAGGAGCTTACGAAATACATTCCTAGAGGGAAAGAGGTAAAATAAAATAAAACCCAGACATAGATTAAAGGCAAGCAGAGTGATAAGACACAGTGACAGATTGTTTTATGGTCAGGGCAAAAGGGAATCAAGCTGTGGGGAGGTGATGACAACACCGCAAAACCCCTAGCATGGCCTGGTGGCTCTCGTCAAATCGTAGGAAGAGAAGTTGTGAAGTGGATGATCACAGAGCGGAAAATTGTTCTAAATTAAGCATGCATGTCCTGTGTTAACTCCACATTAAGCCCATCCAGCTCTCTAGCTCTGATGACACTCAAAATATTCGCATGTACTTAATTAAGCATGATTGTGTACTCTGTTCTGTAGAGTCTAAATATATGAAGCTGAAACTGATTATCTCCTCTGAAAAGAACAGAAAGTAAAAAATGTTGCAAAATAACACTTGTTTTGGCAGATTTATTAGTACTGTTTGCAACATTGCAACGGAAATGATGCAGCGTGTTAACGTACACAGTGTGAACACATTCTGAGGATGCATCACTGCACCGTCTGCTTCAGTGAGGAGGGGCTCGTTTAGATGCCAAGTCAAACACAACATCATATCCTGTTTTTGGGATTGTTTGATCACTAATGACAAGTCGGTGGGAGGCTCACTGCCGTCACTTTGAAGCTTTTATCTCCACTAACAGTCCCTTGGGTTTGAGTGTGCATCAGTTGGTGAGCAGATTATTACAGTCTTTTCTCTGGTTTAGTCCATGGATCAACACTTAATGGCCAAAAGTATGCAGACACCCAAACATTAAACCATTATGTGATTGTTGATCATATCATTCCTTTACCATGGGCATTCATCTTATGCTTTAACAACCTCCACTCGTCTTGGATTTTGGAGACTTGCTGCAGGGACTTGCTCCCATTCAGCCACAAAAGCGAGAGTGAGGTCCAACACTGATGTTGGGTGAGAAGGCCTGACTCACAGTGTCAGTTTCGTCCCAAAGGTGTTGGGTGGGGTTGAGGTTCCTCTACACCAAATTCTGAAAACCATTTCTTTATGGGCCCAGCTTTGTGCACAGGAACACTGTCATGTTGAAAGAGGAAAGGCTCGTCCACAAAATATTGTCACACAATTGGAACGAACTTTGGCTTTAAGAATTCCTTTAACAAAAATCTAACTCTGGTCCAGCTCAAACAATATGTCAACATACTTTTGGCCATATACATGAGGTCCATATGAGAAAATAGTTAAAGGAAATACATTTATTAACTGCCTTACTCTGGGTAAGATGAGAAGATCGATATTAGAAACAGCTCTGTGACATATTTAGCCTAGCTTAGCACAGAGAATGGAAGCAGGGGAAAACAGATACAACAAAACTCCAAAGTCATATTTACACATATATTTTGTGCATTTAACATGTAAAACTAAAAATGTGAAATGTTAATTTCATGAGCTGTTAGATAGCTTCTTAGTGACCAACAACAGCTGAACATTGTGGTTGCACTGAAGCCATGTCCTCACTCCTCACCATGAAGTTGCTGGTTTTGTATACTTCTCTAAAACTAAACAAAACCCAGGTCATTTTTGGATACATTGGTGGCTAGCTTACAAGATACAAAAACAAGTCTGGAGCAGTTTTCTGGTTGAGCTGTTTCCTGCATCTAGATTAATACTAACTTTGGTTAAACATGTCTTGGGCAAACCTCTCTAACAGCACAGAATAAAACAGATATCAATCTTCTTGTCTACAAGACTACAAAAGTGTATTTTGCAAACAAACTTACTTAAGTAATTTACCTTTGCAATTTGGTGTCTAAGGTCCCTATCTTGCACCTGGTGCAGCGCGGCGCAAAGCCCGACGCAAGTGTCTTTGCTAAAGTCAATAGCGCAGCATTTCATTGTTATTTTAACAGCACATTAGTAAAATGCCCCTAGGCTCGTGCTCAGCACGCGCACACTATGCTTGTTACACACACACACACACACACACACACACACACACACACACACACACACACACACACACACACACACACACAAACATGCAAAAGATTACAAATAAAAATACTACGGTGCAAATACACCATCATAACAGCAATGCGCCAAGGTACAAACGTGCCTGGCTTTTAAAGGGAAGGGGAGATGACACTTTGATTGGTTTATTGCATGTTGTGCCCAAAAAACGCCTATGAATCAATGAAGACACTAAGTACAACCCTTTTGAACCATGCGCCCAGACCCTTTTTTCTGCCGTCAAACTACCAAAAGTGGATTTGGACACGCCCTAAACGCACCTGCGCCATGTGCTTCACGCCGTGCGCTTAGATCGTTAAAATAGGGCCCTCTATGTGTCTTAAGTCATATTTCTGAAAGAATTTAAAACTGCATATAAATTGTAAAGTAAAAGCGTAACATTTGTAAATACTGCTAATTCTTCTTCTTTTTTGCCTTATATTAAACTCTTACGCCCCACCATCTCACAACCAATCCTAATGCAGTTTGAACCTGCTCACGACACGCTGCAGCATGATCATCATACTATAATTGATTGTCTTAATAATGCTGCATTGTGTTGTTGGCTAATACTACTCCACTTCCTGACAGCTCTTCACTGCCCAGAATGTTAATGGGCTTTATCTTATTCAGCTGCAGGGAAATTATGTCAAACTGAAGCTGTAAGTGCTGCTGAATAGACTGCAGCGCTTATCGTCGCCTGCTGTCTGACAGGGAGACCCAGATAGCTGCCTCTCATACTGCAGGATTTTGTGAGAGGCAGATGGACCAGGGCACAGTGTGTAAATGGATCAATACTGTGGTAATGGATATATCTCTGATGGCTGGCACTGTGTGTGTGTGTGTGTGTGTGTGTGTGTGTGTGTGTGTGTGTGTGTGTGTGTGTGCGTGTGTGTGTCCCTTTGTGTGTGATTGCCTGTATTACCTGTGACCGTGTGCTGCTGCCAGGCTGTATGAGTTCATGTCTCCCAGCAGGGCAGAGGAGATGCCGTTTCGACACACGGTCCCGATCATGGGGTCGGCCCCTCTTTCCAAAAGCAAACTCACCAGCTCAAAGTTACCTAACCAGGATGAAACAGACGAATAAAGCGTGAATACACCAAAACAAGGCTTACATTTGATGCTTTTAAACAATCTGTGTTGATCAGTGGTGGAAAGTAACTAGGCACATCTACTCAAGTATTGTACTTAAGTACTATTTTGAGGCACCTGTACTTTAAAGTCACTATCTATCGCCTATGACCTACTGATGGAAGCCCATGTATTTGCATTTGCAGTATTACAAACTGGGTGTTTGTGGCGACATTCCCAGGGAGAAATCACAAGAGGCACACAGTTAGTGATGTGTTTTCCATTGGTCTGTCAGAGAGGGTAGGTAGAGCCTACGCAATAGACTAGCTCTTCAAGTCGTGTGTGTGTGAAGCAGCGTACTGTTTTTTCCAGTCACTACTAGCGTTGCGAGCAAATGGTTCCAATGGCCGAACAAACAAAGAAAAGAGAGATGCTTCACACAGTTTGGATCTCTGGGAAGTGAGATCCAACACACCTGCAATGATGTAATATATAATAACAATCTGAGTCAGTGGCAATAACAGCACTTTTAGTGGATGGAAATTGACGAAGATTTTTTTTTAAGAATAATCACTTCACACACAAATACATGGAAAAATAGGGTCCAGGTTAAAATACATTGAAATGTTAGGGGGAAATGTACTTTTTACTCCACTGCATTTACCTGACAGCTTTAGTTACTGATTACTTTGCCTACTACAACTTAAGAAGATACCAGGTGATGAAATTTAACTAAATACATTAACTTAGGTACAATTTTGACATCTTTGTACTTTACTTGAGTATTTGCTACTCATTGGCTACTTTATACTTCTACTTCCCTTCATTTGTTTGACACCTATAATTACTAGTTACTTTTTATATACTACTAATCTACCCAGTAGTATACAAAGTACCTAAAACTGGCTCCACAATGACGAGCTACTACAGCTGTGAAATTTTTTTTTTGGTGCTTGGCTGAGAACAAAACAACTCATAACTAATCCTGGATGCACTCTGCCAAGCACTAGAAGAACAGAAACTACTGTAGGTCCCAGTTTAAAAGTGATTTAAACACTTCAATGCTGATCTTATCTGATACAGTATGGACACTGCTCATTTAAAATCAACTGATATCCTATTGCTTACTCGCTTATTTTGGTCATCTGCTTCAAAAACCCTACTTAGAAAACTTCAAGTAGCACAAAACAAAGCAGTCCGACTTGTTCTGACGTGCAATTCTAGGTTCAATGTTGTAAAAATGTGTGTTGAAAAAAGACTATTCGCCAATGTGCTTACTTTGTTGCACTCGGTTATTCAAACTCAGACACCATCATTTATTTTTGATAGCATAACTTACAGATCAGATACCATTACTTATTTAACAAGAGAAGCCAGTAGGGGGCAGATGACTTTACCTTTACCAAAATCCAATAACTTTAGTTCTTCATGGAATAAAATCCCAAGTAACATTCGTTTTATTACAGGAAAGGTATATTTTAAAAAGAAAGTCAAATCTTACCTTCATTTAAATTATTTATCATGAGGTTTCTGATTGTATGGGGAAAAAAATAAAATGTGAGCTACCTTAATGTTTGCCATGTAACATACTGTAATATATAACTTCGTTTTCAAGATATTTCTCTATTTGCTTGGTTTGTTATTGTTTTCATTTAATTTGTATTAATTAATTAGTAATTTTTCTTCTTTGTTATTTAGTTTTGTAATCAGATATTGTGGTATTTAGTTTATTTTTTTATTTTCAGTATACGTTATGAAATGTTTTAATATTGTCTGATTAAATGTTGTTTTGGACCCCAGGAAGACTAGCTGTCGTCTAGGCGTCAGCTAATGGGGATCCTTATAATAAAAAAAAAATACAAAATACAAAATACTCAAGCTTTTATACCCTTGTAAAGTTAATGTGACAGTAAATTTATGCATTTATTATTCTGTGCTCACTCATTACATTTGCTCTGGGATTATGATCTTTATTTCATCTACATTATTTATTTTTTAATGAGCAGGATGTTAATAGTATTCATTATCTGTGGCCGTGTGTTTTGAATTACTCGTTACCGTGGCAACGCAGCTGCCTACACCTTCCTTGAGGTCACTCACTGTAACATGAAGTATCACTGCTGTGATGTCCACTTGTTATGTATAGGGATGCACCGAATCCAAATTTTTGGGCTTCGGCCGAGTACCGAATCCACTGGTTAAGATTCTGCCGAATCCGAAACCGAATACCGAATCCTACTCCCATCCTCAGCCATTAACACAGTAAACACATTAATGGAGTAAACAACATCCACAGCCTCTAAAATAGTTAAATGTAACAACTTAATGTTGAATCGTAGGATAGCACATCGCTATCGCCAGATGAGTGACAATTTTGTTTGGCAAATTTTCGCTAAACAGTTTATGATGAAGGCATGTTGGGTGGGTGAAATTACAAAGCTAACGTTAACTAACGAGCAGCAGCCGGCCGTTCGGTCGCTCCGCTCTTACTGTAGGGAGACAGTCCAGGAGAGGCTGTCTGGTTAACACAAGTTTTTAGCTGTGACTGTCCTTCCTTTGCCGTACCTGGGGTTGCTGCGGTTTGGCTGCTGTCTGTAGATTCCTTCATGCGCGGCTGGTATTCTTTCAGATGTTTCATGCGCAGATGTTTTTGGCAGAAACCGAACCCCGTCAAAAAGCCCAATATTCGTCCGAATCCAAAACTGAATCCTGGATTCGGTGCATCCCTAGTTATGTTTGAATTAACTTTTAAACACTTTCATTGGGATTAATTAAAAAGGCAGCAGTGTAGTTATATCTTATATAAATAATGAGTCGATCATTGGGCAAATATATGCCATTTATGCTAAATATATGCCTTTGTTGACAAGGGTTTGTTGAGAAGATTGATAGCACTTTTGTGTCTGAGCTGTGAGCGCCATGTCTGCTCAGGTCTGTATGGTAGAAAATATGTGGCTGGAGCTAGCAGCTAGTTAGCTTAGTATTTAGACTGGAAAGAGGTGAAAACAGCTAGTCTGTCTCTGTCCAAAGGTAACACAATCTGCCTATCCGCACCTTTAAAGCTCACTTATTAACACGTTTTATCTTATTAGTTTAAAAATAAAAACAACTATTTGTAGTATTACAAGAGTTTCCACTGGTTGCCTAGCAATCTCACAGTGAATACAGGACTTCTTCACGTTGTGCATGTTGAACACTAGTGTTTAAAAAGTGTTAATTTGTGAGCTTTAGAGCTGTTGGTAAGCACATTTGTGGCCTTTGAACCAAGTCAGGCTAGCTGTTTTCCTCCTGTCTCCGGTCTTTATGCTAAGCTAAGCTAACCAGCTGCTGGCTTTAGTTTATCATTTGATCAATCTTCTCTTCTAACTCAACATTCAGCAAGAAGGTGAACGTGCTTCCCCAAATGTCAAACTGTTCCTTTGGATGCACATTTGGTTCTGCTTTGATGGATAATTCGAGTCAGTTTAAAGTTCATTTTGATTGTATGAAACTGTAGGTTCTTTCATAAGTGGCTGCACAACTACACAACAACACAATCATGAGAAGCAGCATTTCTAATTCACTGCATTCTTAAATCTCAGATAGTAATTGAAAGTGATGAAATAATTAGATGATTAAAAGCTGAGCGAGAATGCCTTATGGTGAGCTTATAATCACGCATGTCATGACTAAACCTTTCAAGGCCGTATCAAGAGTAAGAATACTTGGGTCAAATATGAAGTGAAAGAGAAATCCACATCTCTGCTGCCTGTATGCGATTACCTGCAGCAGAGGCCAGCTGAAGCGGGGTCTCCGTGTAGTTCTCCGCCCCATCCTGCAGGGCGCCCTCCACATTCGCTCTGTTATCCAGCAACAACTGTGGCGGGAATGGAGAGAGGTGGAGAGGAAGGGCAGGAGGGGAAAACAAAGAGTGGGAAGGATGAAAACAGGTGAGGGGGGGAGAGAGAGACAGCATTACACTCAGGCTTTGCAAAAGGGAAAAGCCTCAACCGTTGGAAAACTAAACCACCTTGTTTAGAGATTGTGCTAGCTCTGGACACACACTCCTATCTTCACTTCCTCATTAGCTTGTTATTGTTAGCGATGACTTGCCTGAGCTGAGAAAGAACAAATCAAAATGGTTTCTTTTTCTATCTCAAAAAAACTCTGATTGCGTTGGTGCGGATTAATAATTGAAAAGAATCCTGAGGGCGATGCTGTTTATCAGGCGTTTAGCCAGTGTCAGCTCATACAATAACTACTGCAACACAATTTATTATATATTTAAAAAATGAACTAAACACTGAAATTTGGCATCCCTGAAGCTGTGTATCAGGCTGGCTGAGCTCTGCTCTGTTTAGTTTGCCTCCGGAGGTTTCTCCCTGCTGCTGTCGGACCAATCCTTAGATTCAGTTTTGGTGAAAACAGGGGGCTGGGTGACTCATCTACACACATTAAGTGCATACATTATTAAAAACATACTTAAGATGGAGAGTTTGCTTAGATCAAATCCTCTCCATATAATTTCTGCACAGACAGGATCAAGGAGGAGAAATAAAAACGACCAATGGCATTATTATTATTTTTATTATTATTATTATTATTATTATTGTGATGCAGCATAATAATAATCATCATCATCATCATCATTATATCCTCATTTTGGTGCAAAGGTCAGGGCAAAGGGTTACAGGTCATAAACGTCACTACCTGCACGACAGGGATGTGTCCCTGTAACACGGCGAAAGTGAGTGGCGTCCCCTGGCGTGTTTCAGGATAAACTGAGGGGTGCTTGTTTACTGTGCTTGGCACCTGGGAAGTCATAGGTGAAGTTCAGGGAGAGAGATATATACAGCCATTAACATTCACAGCTCAGGGCGGGAGATGGGGGTGAAGGGAGGAGCGAGAAGCAGTATGCAGCAGGAGAAGTGTAAGCAAAGGAGGGCAGGGTGGCAGAGAGAGATTTTCCTCTTGAGTTTCATAGAAAATCGTGAGCCGCTTGACTTCTATTTCTCATCTCAATCCTCAGTCTTAAGAGTATATTTGCCTGGGCATGGCTCGCATGACCACCCTTTGTACTATCTTCCTAGCTCCATCTTTAAATAGTGTTTCATTTCAAAGGGGAATGAAACCAGAGAGAAAACACAACATTGGCAAAGACTACAAACACTGTCAAGAAGGGTGGTGCTGACTCATGAACAAAGCGGCGTCAGAGTAAAATGAAACAGCCATACAGCCCCAATGTTGCTCTGTGATTTCTAAAGTGGCTTTATAGCAGAATAAATTACAAAAAATATTTCTAAATGTCGCCTGGAGCAGGCCTCTTTTTTTTTTTCGAACAGACGTTTAATGTAATGTCACATTTCATTTGAGCCCTGATGCTAAACAACAGAGGGAATGTTAGGGTTTTTGTGTTCACAGCGATGATGAATTATTAATTAGATTATAATATAAGGCAGTTTCAGCAGAAACAGAGTGCATCATGACTCTGAGAGGTATTTAAACAAAACATTTTAAATGGTGGAATTTTCAATCAGCGTTATGCAACATCATCTGCTTTACTTAACTTATTAAAGGCCCAGTTCACCCAAATTATAATCAAGAATGTTAGGCATATTTAGCCATGCAAAAGTTTTATATGGTGAGGTTTTGAGATTTCTGTCGCCACCTTTCAACAGTGGAGGTGACTGGGAATTCACTTTTTGTTGAAAATTTCTAATTCACAGTAACGTGTCACAACCCATAGACCTCACTCTGGACAGTTTTTACCCGAACAATTTTCTGAAACTGTCCCCATAAAACCTGTAGACAGGGAACTCTGGGTATTATCTAGGTCAGTGTTTTTCAACCTATCTAGCCAAGAATATTAGGGGTTAACTTTTATCTATTAAGCTGTTGAGAAAAGTCAGTGCTCTCCTTTTTTTAGTAACACACATCTAGGTAAGACATCTCCACTGCAAACCTGCTGCTCACTGTTATTGTTGCTCTCTGTCACAGTAAATACAAGAACGTAAAAACAGCGACTGCGCGGCAGTAGTCTGCTATTCAGCAATAAGACAAGACAAAATTGAATTTATCTGGATTATACTTTAGTTACATAAGTATGTGCATAGCCCACTGTAGCTCTACAGCACAAGGTAAATGAAAGAATGTAAACACAATTAGTGTTGGGAATATAATTAAAGCACCAGATGGCCTGATAATGTACTACACAACAGTAGTGCTGCTATGGCTTGCTTTAAGTTTAAATCCAGTAGATGAGACGGGTTTTGAGGAGTTCAACTAAAAACCTTTTAGAGGCTTGAAGAAGTAGAAGTAACCTTAATTTCACAAGACAAAAATTGTGAAAAAAACCAACATATTTTCATAGTCATACTCTTACCCCTTATACTCCTTTAATCATCCAGTTTGATAGCCTAGAAATCTAGACGCACCCTAGCGGCAGCAAATGTAATTTGCAGCCAGGTGATCTAGCAACTCTCCGTTGGCTGGAAAAGCCAAACTCTAGCAGGGCCAATAATTAACATAATGGCGGCAGAGTTCCGACGGTTCCGCATGAATTCTCTGCTACTTGAAAACAAAGAAGATGGCTGCTGCTGCTGGCAAACAGTGCTCTTTCGAATCACCTTTGGCCGCGACTCTAGAAGACTTGGAGTTAAGCTTTTCTTTGAGAAAAGAACAAAGAACGGCACTGAAGTCACTCTTAAAAAAGGAAGATGTGTTCAGAGTTTTGCCGACCGGATACGGCAAAAGTTTAATCTATCAACTAGCGTTGCTCTGCTTGGTTGTAGCGCTATCCTATTGCGTGCAGAGGGAATTTGAAAGACAACTGTTTATCCCGCCCCTCGGATTGAGCCCTGCCAATGGTGAGTTCCTAGACCCAACATCTGGATGTGGGACTGGCTTGTCAGGCTACCAGTTTGACCCTTCAGATTGGCAGCCCTTGTGGGGTGACCCCCATGTTGTGGACAACTGATCTAGTTAGACCAGGACATTGTTTTTGGAAAGCAAATGTCTATTTACCTCCATTGTTTTGGTGTGCTAACTGAAATCACAGATAGCATAGACAACGTATCTCAAAAGCACTTAAAAAGATATGCATGGCCAGACTCCATTAGAAAAACATGAGAAAATATGTTGCTTGTAATTTGGGTGAACGAATGCTTTAAACATGCGTCAATCACAATTGATTGATAGATGAATTATACAGGTAGCGCTTTGCTTTAGAGTCAACATGCCGGCACTGAATACATGCACTAAACCAATGGAGCAATCACAACAATCAACAATGAGGTCACTATGGTGGAGGAGAGTCCATGAAGCATTTCTATTCCTAATTATTCTTACTGCCAACTAAGATTCAAGCAGCTACAAACACACACATAGGAAGCACTGCAGGGACAAATAGACAATAAATAACAGTAAAGCTTCACTGTTACTTTCACTGTTCTTAGATCAACACACGTCTGTGGTAACAGTGCACACTCTTGTACAACAGTAATGCATTATTGATGCAGTTTAAAACAAACTGCTGCTGAATGTCTACAGTCTAAAATGGAATAACTGCCTGCACTGAGTGACTATCAGTGGCTTATTATTCTAGATCACTGTTATTGTGAAAAGTATCCTCTTTTACTGCTTATCAGTGCACTTCATGTAATAAGCTTCCAGGAGAACAGACAGCATGCCGACAGCAGGTGAGACAGTGAAGACAGAAAAGGGGGAGGGGGGGAGATGAGGGGCGGAAGAGCAACACAAAGTGGGTTCATCGTTTTCACACAACAAATGTAAATGAACATTTTGGACAAAAAAACAACAACCAAAAATGTGGAATCAATGTGACATTTTAAACAGGCCGATGGTGTCTCGTGAACACTGACCTCGCTGTTGATGTCGGCTCCGGCGTCGAGCAGCATCTGAACCATGGCCTCATCACCGCGTACACAGGCGTACATGAGAGGGGTCATTCCCTGTGGGAGGGAGGGAGGGGGGAAGGAGGAGGGATACAGGGTTCAGGCTGGGTTATTCATTTCTGTCATGTACTTTTGTAGAGAGGAAAGGTGATGAACTATATTTCTTCCAGGAGATCTTTTTTAGCCAATCACAAACTTCTACATGCTTTGGATTTGAACAGTACAGTAGTACCATCGAAATTGTGATTTCCAGGGAATTGGTTCAGTTCTAAACCATAGTTGCGAATGCACATATTTGTACTTTGCTTGTGTATTACCATTTTAGGCGACGTTATACTTCTACTCCACTACAGTTGAAGGCACAATATGTCATTTTCTACCGCTAGGGGTCTCTCAATCAAAACAATAATAAAAGACGGAGTTTGGTGAAATTGTGAAATAGCGTGGGATCATGGGCGTTGTTGTCTTCACCAACGTTGCCGCCATTGCAGTTAGCTTCTCCTGGTTAGGATTCCTTCCCTAGGAGGTTTTCCCAAGGAGAGGGGTCTCCTCCTCTCCAAACCAAATGGACCCAGTGATTTAAACCAGTAAAAACACTGAATAAAGCAGTTTCACGTTAAAAATCTGTTTCTCTGATGCTGTCACACGTAACAGTAATGGATGGTTACCTTAAATACAATTACAGATTTCTCTGGGTCTGAACATTGTTAAAAATATTTGGGATAATGTAAGTACACATAGGTCTAGTCGTTTTTACATTGACATTTTAATGCAGAGAAGTTACATATTCTACTATTAAGAGGCAAATATTGTACTCTACAAAATGTATTTGAAAGCTATAGTTACTAGTTATCTTACCAATTAATGTATAACCATCCCATTAAATGTGATGCATTGTTATAGATGAAAATAAAATAGAAAAATAGTTACTTTCTTACATTAAGAGCGCATTAGAAAATGACCTTTTAATGAACAGTATGAACATGAGGAATGATTACAGCAATTTCCATGTGAGCACCTGACTATTGTTGTAAAACAGACTTGAAAATGTGTGAAGCATCATCATACACTTTATTTGAGGTTATGAGTGGCAACAGTGCCCACAGTAGAAGATCTAGGATTGGATCATATATAGATCCAGGGTCAGTTTGCCATCATACAATAGTGTCATAGAAACAAACAACAACATGTTGGCATGATCATACATTAAGAGTTCTCTAGTGTTAATGTGCATCCTACAGAGAGCTAAATTATTGTACAACTAGGATAATTATCCTACACATGGCAACACTGGCAGGTATAGAAAATAGTGTTATATGTATGTTTTAAAACTTCAATAACACATTTCCAAAGATGTTTTCTCAGTGAGGAAGGATGTTTGCTTTTTGTATGTTCATTAACACATGACTTGATTGGAGTACTTTTTTTTTTTTTTTAAGCATTCAATGCCCAAATAGTGTACTACTCGCCATGTTGATTCATTATCGCACCGAACAAAACACCCACGATGCTTTGGTCATTTCTCTTAACTATACCATGAAAAATGTAGATGTCAGTGGGATCAGCAAAGCCGTAAAGAGAATAGCGGTTCTATAAAGAGCTCACCAACAGCTGTGCTCGTTAGCTCTATAGAAAAAACAAACACAAAGTCATTTAGTGTCCAAGTCTTTCCTTAGGTAATGTTCTTTAAATCACATAAGGAACCTCTGAAGTGCCATATGTTCACGTTCACTGCTGGGCTACTAATGAGCCCCATGACTAAAGACTGCACTGACATATACTCAGTATTCATATATTACATATAACTCATTGCCCATTTTCATCCCCATCAGTCAGAGACATTCCCAGCAGTTTCATGGAGGGCCTAATTTACCAGACATAATCATAACTGCCTCAAAATAACCGTGTCTTTCCAATGAGAGCGACAGCATAGGTGGGCTGTGAAAATCCTAACATGCTAACATGTTATACAGTATCTCTACATATGCACATATGCACACAGAGCACTCTCTTGAGCCTGACGCACCCACACACATTATGCTCTCCGAGCCTCATCTCTCCTGAAGCCTCATCTAAGTGTTATTGCAAAGAGAAAAATAACAAAAGAACTATATTAAAAGCAGGTGGAGAGTTATTCCCATTTATCAGACTATCTGGCCTAAAACAAAGCACACTCTAAAGTGGACAAGCTTCCATAAAACAGCCTTTAATCATATGTCTGATCTGGGACATTATGTTCGACTCAGGCCTTTTATGACTCGCTCATAACACACCAAAGCACTTTATGTTGAAGACTGCTATCCCTTTGTGGTGATTCATTCTTAAATATTTCCTTGACACCAATCTTTTTAATCAGCAGACAGCTAAAGGGCGATAGACGGCGGACTATGATGATCATCGTGATGAGTTCAAATGTGTCTCAGCAGCGATGACAGATGGCAACTTTTACTTTATAGCTCCTGCAATGCTGTCTGGTCCCCAGCAAAATTTAGCTGTTTTTTCAAGTGAATAAAAAGCCTGTATGTCACTACAGCTTGTTATTTATGTGAGGAGTGAGGCAGAACAGTGTCAGTCAATACAATTCTGTATACTCATAAGGACCTGTAAATACTGAAAACAAAGTAAGGTCTGTTCCAGTCAAATCATCTGACTGAATGTGATATGAATCAAGCTGCCAGGAGCTGGGTATAACAAGAAACCTGCATGTTTTCTAAAAAAATATACATTTATGTTAAAAAAAAAAATAGAAAAAGGGGCTTTGTAGTGTGTGTAGAGTATCTGACTGTAGACCTGCCAAGAGCTTCTTAAATGAACTTAACTAGGCACAGCTTTCTGACCACGGAAAATCAGATTGCACGATTAGCTTCCATTTAGCAGCGCAAGGAATGACCAATATTTCCATTGACTGGAGAAAGTAGAAAATCACTACAGACATTAACACTTGGATGCAGTAAGATTGAGATATCGAACCAGTCCAGGAAAAGTGTTGCAGTATCAGGTGCAAATGGACCATTAGATCATTCCTTTCTGCTTCATTTTTTGGATAAACAGTAGGGTTATAATATACAGCTACTATCTGTGTTCATTTCAAAAAAATATTTGTATTTACTGGAAGTTGTTGGAAATCATCGATGCAGCTTCATTTTCAGCAACTATTTTAATATAAATCAATTAATCGTGAGTCATTTTTCATGCAAAGTTGCCAAACGATAATTTCTCACACCATCTTAACTATGAGGATTTGCTGCTTTATTGTCTCAGGTGGTAATGAATGAATATTTTTTTATTATTGTGTCATGCATACAATAAAATATGCCCAGCCCACATGGGCTTACAAGACACCATTACCTAGGACAAAGAACCAGATGCCAAAGTAACCACATACCCTAAGCAAATAAACCTTCTAGTCTTTTTTTGCCAAGCTTTAGAAACAAAAGTCGCCAATTTATAAATATTAAATTTAAACAACCACTCCAATTCGTCATCATCCAGTAATAAACAAACTATCTTTGGGTTTTGGAGTGTTGGCCGGACAAAACAATTTAATGACATCCCATTGGGGTTTAGTAAAACGGTTAACTGGAAAATAATCAGCAGATTAATTGATAATTATTATACAGATTGTTTTTTGTTATGATTTCTAAATGGATTTATGGACATTTATCTTTGATGATCATCAGAGATCCTGACACTACTGTAAAGTGTGGGTTCAGCTGGTTGTTGTGGTGTCTGTGTTTCAGTGTGTCTTAGTAATAACTGAAAAGAAGTGATTTGTGTGGGGTGAAAATATTACAGCAAATATTCAGATGCTGCCTATATCTGTGCATATCCGTATACTGTGTTTGTATTGCTATACCTAACAATCGTAAACACAGACACAAAGAAACCAAGATTCTCTTGTAAATAATGTGAATTTTGAAAAGTTGCATCATGGCATAAGAATTTAGCACATTGCATGACTCATAGGGAGCAGCCTGTGCTCAGCCTATGTGTGAACAGAGATGAATTGCCAGGTGTACTTGTTAGAAATTCATTGTGTTTAACTCTCTCCACTATCGCTGTGTAGGTGTGTGATGTTAATGCTGTATGTACATGTAGGAGTGTGTGTGTTAAGTGCCGGACCTGTTCGCTCATGCTGTTAATGCCATCGGGCCCCAGCAGGTTCACGGCCTGCTTGACCAGGTCCGTCCGTCCGCAGTTGAGCATCCTGAAGCCCAAATCCTGCAGAAACTTGGCCTCTGTGGAGGCGGCATCCAGCTTTCTCGTGGCACAGAAACAATCCTCCGCTCTGCAGATGGAAACAGCAGATCCATTACTGTGATGAAGTGGGAGCTTATCTCAGAAATGGATTTTGAGATGGATAAACACCTCTATTGCACACTGAAGGAAACTTAAAATGACAGCTACTTTGCTTTCCCCAACTTAAAATCTTGAATGTTATAAAATTAACTTGAACTTTACAAGTTTATTTCAAGTATTTCAAGCTGTTTGCATTCAAAGTCAATTCACTTTGCTTGGGTCTCTACTTTCTTCTCTTCCTAAAGTAGCTTTTCTCCAGGTAAGGCTTTTGCTGTGACTCATTATTGCTCATGCATGTCTCCCCTAAAGCCTCTTAATCCAAGCTGTGCACAGCTGTCCTTACCCACAGGGTCACAGAGGAACCGTTTCATGATGTTTGTCAAATTTTACTTGACAATTATACCTGACATATATAGCAAAATGTTAATTGACAATTCACACCCCTTAGTGTTTCAATCATTATTTCTCTGCAAGTATTTGAGATGCGATAAGACTTTTAACCCACCAACACGACGTCGCTAAGTGGGCTGCTGTGTGACAAATATTGTGCACGGCTACGTGCCTGCTGTGGTGTGTTTGTGAAGGAGAGAAGAGAAAAGGGGGAGAGAGGGGGAAACAGGTGAGACAGAAACATGCAGAGAGAAGATTTGATTTAAGAAATTCGTGTCAAAGATGGCGCCGGTGTGTCTGTTTGTTCTGTTTGTGTGGTTTGTGCTGTCTGTCCCAAAGACCATACATTCTCTGTTGGTGTATGATCGTCAGGAGCTACTTAAAATCAAAAGTATGGTGGACTTTACAGCAAACTACTCCCAGGGTGGTTCAAAAACATTTCCTCATCCACTCTTGACGGATGTCCCAGCTCATCTGATCTGCATTGAGGGTCCACCTTCCTGGAGACGCAGACGCAGAGGGGCGCGTAGTGGCTGGCTAGTCCGGATAAAGGCATGGCTGGCTTCACCCTCTGAGTTGTCACCGATGCTTTCAACGCCTTGTCGCTCGTCGCGCCCTTGCTCCAACTAGTAGCTGGTTGATAACTGTTGTAGGCCCGTATGAGGAGCGACATGGTCTGCGCACCTGCGCGCCTCGTTCCCGAAGTCCTGGTGGAAGGAACTACAGCAATCTTCGGCCGCTGGGCCGGTCAGCTCTTGCGGCTGACATCTCGACTCTACCGACCAAATGTGCACTGATAAATTCAAGGTCGGTAATGAACAAAACTTTCATCCTTAAGGACTTCTTCATCACACAAGCTGTGGATGTACTGTTTTTAACAGAAACATGGATTCCCGCTGGTGAGTCAGATACCTTCACAGACCTCTTACCCTCTGAACTGTACTTTTTTAAATTCCCCAAGGACCACTGGACGTGGAGGAGGAATAGCGACTGTCTTAAAGAGCAGCTTACATTGTAAGCTTTTGGCACCATCTGTTTTTTCATCATTTGAATTGAGCTCGTTTGTCTTAGGCCGATTGGATCCTGTACTATGTGCAGTGATATATCACCGAAATACATTTTATAAAAGAGTTCTCTGATTTCTTGGCCAGTAGTATGACAGATTATGACAGAGTTTTAATTGTTGGTGATTTTAATGTACATGTTTGCTGTCCCTCTAAACCACTAACTAAAGATTTTTTAGATATGATTGATACTTTTAATTTTTTTCAACATGTCAGTGGACCAACACAGGAACAGGGGCACACGTTAGATCTTGTGTTATCCTATGGTTTGCCCATTTTAAATATCCAGACACAGGATGCTGTATTTTCCGATCACATGCCGGTTTTATTTGATTTTACTTTGTCTTGTCCTAAATCTGAAAAAATTGCCCCTGCACGCTTAAGCCAACCACTGCTGCTCAGTTTTCTTGTGTTTTTCAAAACTCATTTCAGTCTGATACTGGTCTCGTAGCTGACACAGATAAATTAACTTCTTCCTTTCTTTCTACATGTGCTAGCACTCTTGATATTGTTTCTCCTCTAAAAGTTTTGCGACCGAAACCTAAATCTGAGCCATGGTTTAATGACACTACCCGTGCAGCTAGGAGAGAGTGCAGGAGAGCAGAGCGTCGGTGGAAGAAAGACAAGCTTCATGTATTTTATGAAATTTTAAAGGAAAGCTGGAGTACATATAAAAAAATAGTGAAAGCTGAAAAAACTAGATATCTAAAAGAACAAATTGTCCAAAATTTAAACAAACCACGTGCCCTTTTTAAAACTATTGATTCAATTTTAAATTCACCCCAATCCTCTTGTTTGGAAGCCTCTTCTGAAGTCTGTGAGAATTTTGTACATTATTTTTTTGGACAAGATTGCTTCCATTAGAGCTCATATTTCCCCACCTGTATCCAACCCCTTTGAAATGCTGACCTGTTTAACAGTGTTTGATCAGTTTGAGCCCATGTCACTTTCTTGCCTCAATAACTTAATTTTACAGCTTAAACCTTCAGTATGTCCTACCGACATTATTCCCCCTCGCTTTTTTAAAGAGATCTGGACCACTATAGGGCCAATTGTCCAAAAAATTATTAACAGCAGTCTGACATCAGGAGTTGTCCCAGCTTATTGCTAGCAGGCAACTGTTGTACCTCTAATTAAAAAGCAAAATCTGGACGCTACCATTTTAGCTAACTATCGACCGATATCAAAGTTTCCTTTCATTTCTAAAATCTTAGAAAAAACTGTTTTTGCACAATTACAATCCTATTTAGATACAAATGGTATTTTAGAAATTTTTCAGTCTGGTTTTAAAGCTTTTCATAGTACTGAGACTGCACTTTTAAGAGTTTTTAATGATCTTTTATTAACTACAGATCGTGGGGACGCAGTTATTCTTCTGCTTTTAGACCTTACTGCTGCTTTCGACACAATTGATCATGCCCTTCTTATCTCTCGCATAGAGCACTGTGTAGGCATCCATGATACTGCCCTGCAGTGGTTCAGATCATATTTATCTGACCGATTCTTTTCTGTAAAACTTGGTGACTCTACATCATCTATCGCCCCCCTTCTATGTGGAGTCCCTCAAGGCTCAGTTCTTGGACCACTACTGTTCTCCTTGTACCTTCTCCCTCTTGGAAATATTTTTAAAAAACATGGTATTTCCTATCATCTTTATGCAGATGACTCGCAAATTTACGTACCACTGAGAAAAGATGCAAACGGTTCCCTGACTCCTTTACTTGAATGTCTCAAGGATATTAAAACCTGGATGTCTTTTAATTTTTTGAATTTAAACGAAGAAAAAACTGAGGTCATTGTGTTTGGACCCAGCCGGGTTTGTGACTCCACTCCCGTAAACCTTGGTTCCCTGCAGCAATATGTAAAGCCAGTTGTTACCAATTTAGGCATTAAAATTGACAGTGATTTTAAGCTTGACAAGCAGATAAACATGGTGGTTAAATCCAGTTTTTATCAACTGAGGCTTTTAGCTAAAATTAAACCTGTGTTATCTTTTAAAAATTTTGAACAAGTGATTCATGCTTTTATTTCGACCCGTTTGGACTACTGCAATGCACTTTACATTGGCGTGAACCAAACTTCCCTTTCACGCCTACAGTTAGTCCAAATGCAGCTGCTCGTCTGCTAACAGGAACACGGAAACACAAACACATTACTCCAATTTTGGCCTCACTCCATTGGCTCCCTGTATATTTTAGAATACATTTTAAGATTTTATTGTTTGTTTTTAAGTCACTAAAGGGGTTGGCACCTCAGTACATTTCTGAGCTGTTGCACATTTATACCCCGTCAAGGTCATTGAGGTCTGGGGATCAGCTGCGGCTGAACGTGCCCAGGACCAGACTGAAGACCAGAGGCGACCGCTCTTTTTCAGCAGTTGCTCCCAAACTGTGGAATGACTTACCACCACACATTAAAGGTGCGCCCACCCTCCACACTTTTAAATCTCGTTTAAAAACACATTTTTATTCCTTGGCTTTTGATTCACCGTGAGAGCTGTTGTGGTCTTCGATTTATCCCCAAGTCACGAAGCCAGCTGACATGAAAGAGGGACTTCATTTCGTAAGTGCCAAGTCTCATGAACACACTTAAGTTCGACATTGCAACAAGATTGCAGCCATGCTTGCAGCTCTGTGAGGCTGTACTTGAGCTAAATGCTAAAGTTACATGCTTATGTTTAGCAGATTTAATGTTATCACCCCTAGTTTAGCATCTTAGCATGCTAACATTTGCTAAGTAGTAATAAACACAAGTATAGCTCCTGCTATCGAAGTTATATAGGGACTGATCAATCAGTGCCAGGAAGTGGCAATTTACTGATGATACATTACAGTACAAGATCCACACCAACCAACACTTTATTATACTTTAATTATACACATTTATAAGCATGCTTTTGTGCTGAATATAGCTTTGACTCAATCACTCTGTTTCTCTGTATGCCAGTGTGGATATCTGGCTTGCATGTTATAATTAGTTCCAGTCCAACAGAGTGCTTTATAGATTTATAGGAAAACACTTTTTGGGGGGAGAATCTATGCCCTGAGAGATTTCTAAGTTAAGCTACTGGGCTTATTGGCAAAATGTTAAGATGATTAAACACTTCCAGAAGCAAGAAGGACTCACTCCATCTTCACTCATTGAAGTTTAACTAAACCTGTGGGATTATTTCCGCCTCAAGAGCAGCTTGCTTGTTGCTTTGTCACAAGCATCACATCCTTACTTTATTTGTCGTGGTTCACAGTCCACACCGGGGAGCAGCAGCCTGGCAGCCTGCCTCACGTCATCGCTGTCCACAGAGAAGCTTCGTCGATGCTCGGTGTGGGCGACAGCCACCCGGATCCACTCCATCAGCGGAGGCAGTACCAGGAACGGCCTGCATCAAATGGGCAAATCATATCCGATTTGTTGAAACTTAAAGGAATGTGAAATGCCCTTATCCACAAGCAATAAGGATTCAAATAATTCAAAAATAACTTACCAATGTACTATTTAAGTAAGATGAGGTTTTAAAAAACTGATAAAAAAATACTTTAAAAAGCCCTGAAAGTTTATAATTTTCATTGATTTCTTACCATGACTGATGGGATCCCTACATACACACACTATTTTCTACCAAAGTTAGAAGAGTTTGGGTTATTTTATACGACAGATTTCTTTTGCTTTTGTCTTTTCTCTGTGCTCTTTCGCTGGGCCTTGACCAACTGCCACTTTGCTCATTTGAAAGCCATGATGTCTCTCTTTCATGGGTGGGACAAATTCTCTGGGCGGGCAAAGCAGAGAAAGGTGAGGTAACCTTGCTCCTTATGACCTCATAAGGAGAAGATTCCAGATCGGCCCATCTGAGCTTTCATTTTCTCAAAGGCAGAGCAGGATACCCAGGGCTCGGTTTACACCTATCGCCATTTCTAGCCACTGGGGGACCATAGGCAGGCTGGGGGAACTCATATTAATGTTAAAAAAACCTCATAAAGTGAAATTTAAATTTTTTTTTTTTTTACCTTGATTGTCACCACGAATGTAATGTTTTGGAGAAATACTTATGATTTGAGTTTTCAGGGGCGAGAACTACTTTTTTGGCTTTAACCTACTAAACTTATGCTATAGCATGTGTGATGCTGTGCAAACATTATACAACATTGAAAAGGTGTTTTATATTAAAATAAACATAAAAATTGAAATTATATGCAATATGAAGAACACATTAATGCAAATTGTGTATAATAAAATGCACACAAAAAAGATCTGAAGGCCATAAAAGAGAAAAAAAGTCCAGTCAGTTACATTTACCAATGCAGATACACAGAATGTTAAATGCCATATTATTATATATAGTATCATGATTAATGTGACATGTGTATGCCAAGATTAATATATATTACCTAATCCTTTGAAACACATTGCTGCTTTATTCACCTTTCAAATAAAATCACTTAATAGAGATTCTGGTCCAACACTGATAGCACGCAAACTTTCTAATTAAAGATTCCTTTACAGATAACTGTGAAGGCAGCTACACTAAATCAATATTCATAATTTATAACTCAGCTAGTCCAGAACAGAAAGAGATCTACTGTAGATGCTGCAACCTCCCTTAATGCTGTTATTACATTCTTTAATCAAAATCAGTAATGGGTCTTGGCTGGCTGACATGTTCATATATCATCTTTTTTATTTTCCAGGACCAGTGTGTGTGTGTGTGCGTGTGTGTGTGTGTGTGTGTGTGTGTGTGTGTGTGTGTGTGTGTATAGTCTCTAATCACATAACCTGTAAATCACCTAATCTCTCTTTCTCTCATACACTCTCTAATGTTGTTCTGTCTGCTGTTTATCTTTTCCCCTCACAGTGCAACTGCAGCAACATGCAGGTAAGTCATTCATCAGGCATTAAACCCCTTTAGATCACTAACACAAGCAGAATGAGCTGTTTATAACACACACATTAAAGATATAATTTGAGGAAAATAAAGTTAATCGCTTTCTTCCTGAGAGTTATACGAAATGAAACTTTATTGTTTCCCTGGACTTGATGGAGTTCATAGATCTACATTATTGCTACGAGTCCATCCGCTGCCAGTGTACCTTCACTATATCCTCCTCATTCATAATAATTATCCTTTCATAAAAGTGGTCCTTTTCTCTACTTTGTATTAGTGAACTAATGACAAACAGGACAGCCTTGGTACATGTGGCTTATATGGGCCCTTAGAGCTGGTCATTGGTAGATCAAGACACGTTGGAAAAATCGCTTTCACTAGCTTCTCATTTAGCAGATAATAAAATAATAATTGTTCCCATTTGTATTTAACCATCATGACTATGCCACTTTTATGAACTCAATTAAGTACTTTTAGCAACAAATGTACTTATTGTACAAGAAACATTAATTATGATAGAGTTGGGAATAATTCTGACTCACCAGATCTCAGTTTAGATGATAAGACAGATTTTCCTTTCAGGCTTTTAGAACCATGAAGCAGTCTCAGATGCACATTAGAAAACCTTAAAACAAATGGGCTTATTTTATGTGATAGTCAGTTAAATTATATTATGAATCCATCAGCAAAGGTCCCTGAAGAACTTTATTCCCTCATGACCCTCTGGCAACCATCATTTCTCAAAAGAATGATTCAAACAGAAGCACGTACCCAGCTGAGAGAAAATCATTTGGGACTGTTATGTTTACCATGTATGCAGCTGCCTGGTCCTTCTGTAATTTAGCTGTGAGCACATGTTTAGTTAAAGCAGCAGCTTTTAGATATTGACACACTGTGTTTGACTAGTCTACATTTTGTGTGAATCAGTTTCTCATTCCACAACCAAAGCTATCCTTGTCTTTACACCTACAGTCTGCCAGGAATTTGAACTCTGGCAAGGGTTTTTAAAAAAAGCAAGGTCTCTGCTGCTGTTTAGATGGCTGAGTAATGTGATTATTCAGACCTCCTCTCTTTTCCCTCTGATGTTTGCTTCCCCCGAAAGACATATCTACTGTTCTAGGTTTGCAAAAGAGGGAGGCCCAGTCTGGAATGAAAACAGTGACGGTAATGTTATCCATCGATACAGACAGCAGGACTACACACTGGATATACTGTATCATGAACCATAATCTACTGCAGCTCTGTTATTATTTTAAATTCCTTTAGATTTTCTTACAAGCTTCAAAAATTTGGAGCGATAAATCAATTTTACTCTCCTTATTTAACGTCGGGTAACAAGTGTAAAAGTAATTTCAATGATTTTTCACCTTAAAAAGACTTACCTGAAGCTTCAACTAAACACCCAAGAAGGGTTCATCTCATTTAAAAATATTCTCCCTCCCTCTCATCCCAGCGTGTTATATAGGCTCTTTCGACTTGTCTTCAACCTTTCAGCAGAATGCTAAATAGAGAATTTTCTCTCTGGGGACCCAAGAGCCTGCTGACATGTCACTCCGCCTGACATTCCTTATGCTCCCTCAGGGTTGTCAGGAGAGAGTTTTATCTCCACAGAGTGGAGGAAAGATGTTGGGAAATCTGTCCATCCGTCCATCCAAGTGAAGGCCCTCTGGTTCCCATCAATCTGCTCAATGCCTAGGGAAGTGTCTGCGCTGACCAGCCCACGCAGCATCTTACACCAGGATCACACACACAAAAAGTAGCAATGTCTGTACTAACCTTTTAGACCAATTGAAAACATTCTAGCTCTGGTGTGCCACTAAGGCTACGTTCACACCGCAAGTCTTAATGCCTGATTCTGATTTTTTGCTCAGATCCGATTTTTTGTTTGGCTGTTCACATTATCTTTTAAAATGAGGCCTATATAAGATTCCAGTGTGAACTGTTTGCGGTTTTGAACTGACCAGCATGCGCAAAAGAACAATAACAATGACATCAGACGCAGCGCGCTGTTGCACTAAAGTTAGGGAGGTTATGGAGGAAGTCAGCATTTTTATTTATTATTCAGCTTTTATTTTTTTATTTTGTATTAAAATGTTTGTGTAATGGCAGCCATGCGCAGGTGCTGAGGAGGAGAAGACTGAAGAGAAAGAGAGACACATTTGCGGGGTTATGGCTGCAGCTTCACTACAGAGGTCTGTGTGACACGTCAGGACCGCTACGGGCCTCCACCACTCTGGCCGCCAAGACACACGCTCCACCTCCCCGGCGGTGCGGCGACTCGGGCCGGTGGTGCGCCCAACCCCGAGGGACCGGGATCCCACCTCAGCCGGCGCACGCCGGCTTTCACTTTCATTGCACCACGGGGCGACCCCAACTTGCGAGCGCGTTAAACTCCTTGGTCCGTGTTTACAGGCGGGTCGGGGTTGCCGACATCACCTTTTTACGTGAGCCGATCCCTGCCCTGGCGATGCGTGGTTGGGTAACAATGAGGACAGTCCGCCCCGGTTAACAGCCGCACTGGAAGCAGAGGGCCCCGCAGAGTGGGCGCAGCGAGGGTTTTGGAGGTAAAAGTCACATCAAATCCGCCTTGGCTGTTCACACTGCGGTCGCATTGAAAAAAATCAGATCTGGGTCGGATTCAGGACCACATGTGGAAGTGGCCTGAATCTGATCTGAAAAAAATCAGATCTGGGCTAGATTTGAGTGTTCACACTACTTCTGAAGAAGCCTGACCTGGTCACTTGACCCCAAAAAAATTGGATTTGGGCCACTTTGGCCTGCAGTCTGAACGTAGCCTGACAGAGGCAATATGGTTGAAAGGATATATGTGTCTACCTATCAGGACAGAGATCTTTTACAGTGTGTGAGGTTTGCCAGAAATGTGGGAGTTTTTTGGAGATTGGATTTCAACTTACACAAACATTTCTCAGAGATAAAAATCATTGTACTGCTTGATTAAAGCTTGATGAGTGGAGGCAAAGGACAACATATCATAATATACAAGTTAACTAATTGAGAAAATGTAATGACAATATATTTATATTATATATTTTCAAAATAGCTTTATTTTTGGCTCTTTGGGACAGTTAAATGCTTGCTGAGGCTTGTGCCATTCTCCAAATGCGGCAAAGAAAGGCAGCTTTCTGTTGCCTAAATTGATCCTTTGGGCACAGGTAAGTTGTTTAAAAATGTTCAGGTGATCCTTGACAACTGGTAGAGTACGGACATATCACGTGACGGTGTCATATTTACCAGGTATTTGTGTCTGGGTGGTCAGAGTTACTGGTGAATCTGGTAAATCGCTTAAAATATGCCAATAAAAAAGCTACTTCAGTGTCATATGGTAGCCAGACATACTATAAAAGCCAGTGTGTTACAGCTGTGTCCCTACCCTTAGGACATTCCCTAGTGTTCCCCTTCCCAGTGTTCCTGTCTTTCTCTCTCTCAGTTTATGTTGTGTTTGTGTTGGCGGTGTCTCCCTTCCTCATTCTCCTGGCTCCTCACTGGGCTCATTCTGTACACCTGTTTGCAATCAGCTCATCACCTCCCCCAAGCTGTGTTCGAAACCGTTACCTATCATGGAAATAGTGCACCATTTTGTAGTGATGTTCGAATTCTCCGCGGTTAATTTCATTCACTATATAGTCCACTATAAAATACCCACAATGCACAGCTAATCTGAGTGTACATACGATGTACCCAGGGCTTGACATTAGCACCTGCCAACCCGCCAAATGCGGGTAGATTTCGGCAGTGGCAGGTAATACAGTCACTCTCACTAGCCACTTTGGCAGGTGGCATGCCATTATATTGTAACACTGGTGGCTGGAGTACTGTGCCACTGTGCTGCTGCCCGACACAGGAACACAGCTGTGACCCAGTGTGCAGCAGCAGCCCACGGCTGGAGAACGGTGGCCCATAGGCACATCAGACCAGCAAGCCACGGCGATTCCTTAAAATATCCCACAGAGCTCCGATCAGCGTGTGCATGCAACATGGCAAGCCAAGGCAACAGTTGCCTCTGTACAGGTCATAGCCTGTTTAGGGAATATAGGTTTGTAGAAGTACAGAGAGAGTGCGCAGCAGGACAATTTAGCAGGACATTTGGTCTGTGCACTCAGCTTCCCGTCACCGAGGGTGTGTTGCTATGTCATTTTCCACAAAATAGTTAGTAAATAGCTAGTGAAAATGCTGAGTGGCTAGCAGCTTTGGAAAACCGCTAGCCACAGTGGCTGGTAAGCAAAAAAGTAAATGTCAAGCCCTGGATGTACCCTACATTTAACTCCCATATACCACAATGCAGCATGGTCGTGTTTTCCCGGAGGAGAAGAAGAAGCAGAAGTAACCGCGAAAATTGAAAAGGAAAAATGGAATGGGCTTTCGTTTCTAAACAGTGGCAATGTAACATGAGTGCTTGGTTTGTTTCGGTATTGTTACATGATGCTGGGAGCGCCCGCCTACGTCACACACATAACCGGTGCATCTACGGACGCAAGTCACTCAACGATATGTTTTCAGTGTAGTGTCCGTAGGTTTGGTCATTCCCTATATAGTTCACTATTTAATAAACTTGAAGAGCGAATGAGGCAACGTTTCGAACACGGTCTGCTCACCTGCCTCTCAGCCTACAGGAAACCTAGCCCGGCTCTTCAACCATTATTCATCTGATTGTTGTTTCAACCACAGTGGTAGTTACGCTTCCAGGCAAACTCAGTTATTTCTGTAGTGATTAATTATCTTTGTGTTTAACCCGTCTCTCTTGTGTCCCAGGATCATCAACCCTGCTTGTCTTCCTGCTTGTCTCCCTGCCTACCTGCCAACCTCCTAGCTACCCCTGGCGGCAACACTTCCCCCTCATTCCACACTCATGCCAGCCCTGTCCTCCATTATCTCCATTCTTCCCATTCCTGGCCAAAAGGCCCTTATCCAGATCCTGCTCTACAATAAAAATTCCTATCACCCAACCCTGCCCGTGTCCTGCATTTGGGTCCCTCCTGTGTTCATAACACAGTGTTTGTGGTTGTTAGTAATCTATTAATCACAGGGCGTTCAACAACTGAATCGGGAAACAGCTTTGGTCTTCACCTACCGAGCTTTAACTCAACCTATGAGATTATTTCTGACTGGTAAAATTCTATCCTGTTTCCACACTGGGTTGGTTTGTTTAAGTTCTAAACCAAAGTCCATCTGATTTTAACCCTCCTAGTCTGCTTTCACACTTGTTTATAGTGTCCTACATTACGACATAAGTGTAGTTATTTCATCATAGAGCAACTGTGGAGAAATAATGTCCTGCACACAGGGAAACTAGAGAGACACTTAAGCACGACTGAAGGGAACGGAATAATCTGTGCTGAATGTTTTGCTTCTCTACTATGACAAAATGTATTCTTTTATCTTTCCTGTGTTTCTGCTCACAATTCAAGAATGCCACACAGAGTTTATATTATTACACATTTTTAGGCAAACCGTAGTCTTGCATTGCCAGACACTTTCTCACAGCGCTGTGGAGGAGGGTCTGGCTAGTCCACACACCAAGCCGGGATGGGAGAAAAATGTGCTCTCGTTTATTGGCATTTGTTTAAACCAATCACAATTGTCTTGGGTGGTGCTAAGCACCAAGCGGAGCCACGGTGCCGCTGGAAAATAGCCTCAGGAAGGAACTTGTTTTGGTGGAACGTGTACGTTAAAAGGTTGTTTTAGTTGTGCAACAGAAAACTCAGATTTGACAGATAGTCTAGCTAGCTGTCTCGATTGCAGAGATCTGAGGAGCAGTTAACCATAGTCCTCATAAATCGACTGGAGTTTAAAAATACAACACATAGAAAGTGGAAGGTAACGGACATCTGAAAACGTGAGAGAAAAAAGAGTGACATCAGGCGGAATTTCCGGCAGAACGAGAGCAATCCTGAAAGTGGAATGTCGTGGATATAGACTAGGCAAACTGTTACTGAATTTGGACTAAACTAAAAGTGTGAAAGCAGCGTCATCTCCATGGTTACGGCTGGACTTACCTCTCAGTCTGTAAAGTGACTTTGGATGGCTCAACGTTGGGGTTCTCCCACTCCATCTGTGGACAGTGCATGAAGTAACACAGTGTGTAGAGGGCCTCGGGCTCCCAGTGCACTGTGATGTTGGTGGTCTTCTGGTGGACCGGAGTCCCGTTGCTGGGGTTCTTGATGTGCAGGGGTTGGAGATGGTGCATGGCCCGGGATACCAGATCACCTGGAGGATTTTTTCATACATGAGAATAGATTTTACCAACATAATGTGATGAAGAATAGGGTAAATAAAAATGACAGGAACAGAAATTCATTGAAGATAATGACATTGTGTAGTACGCTGAGGAAAGATCTAGTCATTATAGCAAAGTCCTACGCATTACTCTCAGAGCACAAATTCATTTTCTTCTGTACTCCTTTGTCATGGGTGTACTCGCAACACTTCTACTCACTCCTTCAATCGCTCACTCTCTGATTCACCGTACATTTAGTCATACACATATGCCCACACAATCCTTAGTGAGTGGGAAAAGCTGCCTTGAAATGTTAGGCACATTGTACTTCTCTCAGTAAATAACTTAGGAGTCTGAGCTCTTATTCTATCCTCGTTTTATCTTAGCTCTTATTTCTCAGTCTTTCTCCCAGTTTTCTTACCTAACAGTCATGGGGAAACAACAATATCTGTGTCAGTGTGAGCAAAATGTCAAATGAATCTGGGAAGCATTTTTAGGCCTTGTGACCTACCTGAAGTTAGAAATGTGATTGTGGGCTAGTAGGACAGTTGGATGCATTAGGGATAATCATAGACTGGGGATACTTTAGATTGTTTTAAGAACCTTTATCATTGTTTCTATAATGAGTGATAAATTGTGAAAATCAGAAGATCAACCAGGTCATAAACAAACAGTTTTGCGATGGAGTTAGTAATGCAGCGTGCTCTTATTTTGACAGAGTGAGGTATTTTTGTCGAGCCAACGTCATTTTTTCAGTTGATGCAGAAGCTGCAGCAGCATTTGCTTGGAACATTGAAGTTACCATTTTTTACACTGATCGAAGAAATACTGCAATTGTAGGAAAAGCTCAACATTCCCTTTCAGGTGGACAGTTCGATGAGAAGATCAATTACACTCATGTCTGTTAAATCCATCTAGCAGCTGGTTAGCTTAGCGAAACATGGGCAGCTAGCATAACAACCTGTAAAAGGGCAAAATGTCATTTTCTTTACGGCGCACAAGACAAAACGTGCTTTAGAGCTTTAGAGGTGCTGGTGTCGGATTTTGTTAACTTTAAGCCAGGCCAGACATCTGCCCCTGTTTCCAGTCTTTGTGCTAAGCTAAGCTTACCTTCTCCTGGCTCCAGCTTAACATCTAATGGACAGAAAAATAGATTGGAAAAATTGGAAATGTGGGCAATGATTCAGAGGTCTGGAACCAGGCTACCACGTTCCAAGATGTTATCAAAAACATAAGCATGACGGACAAAAATATGAACTAGAAGGGCACTCAAAGAGTGCCAATGTCCGCCAAGGCCATGGCCTATCTTGCAATATTAACGAAAGTGAAAAATAATTTGTATAGCTGCCCTGTGATTTGGATCCGATCCAAAATTAAATGTTCTTCCTTTACCCATGCTACACCCTTCCACCAAGTTTCATGGAAATTGGGCCAGTAGTTTTTCCGACAAACAAGACAAACAAACCAACAAACCAAACTGCAAACATAAACTCCTTGGCGGAGGTAATAATTACATCCAAAATGAAATAAGCTGCAATGATGCTTTAGTTACAATGTAGGGACAAAAATATTTGTAACACTTTCACACATTAGGGCATAAAGGTCGAGAATAGGCAGAGTGTGCGTAATTGAGGAGGCATAAATCAAAAAGTTTGTTTAGAAAAGCCAAACTTCAATTAAGTCATGATGGAGGACAGCTTGTAATATTTTTCCCAACATCACGAGGACTCGCACAAAAAAACCTTATAACCGAACAGATCTCTGTTAAAGGTACACAGGCCACAGAGATTAGGGAAACCTTTATTAAAGGCAGAGAATAGAGAACATGTTGTGCTTTTTCACTTTGATGAATGTTGTCAATTGCTTTTGGTATGAACCCATTTCAAGCCGTGAATTTCAAAGTCTGAAATCCAAAACTTGTGTACTACTGAGGCAGATATTCAGCGCTGGCTGACATTTAGAGAGTCATAATTCTCAGATTCAGGATTTTGGCAGATTCACAGCAGTTTATCGATGAGGTCTTTAGTGATGCATTTAAGAATAA
This sequence comes from Perca flavescens, assembly GCF_004354835.1. Lineage (NCBI taxonomy): Eukaryota > Metazoa > Chordata > Actinopteri > Perciformes > Percidae > Perca > Perca flavescens. The sequence continues at coordinate 7,154,773 of NC_041353.1, forward strand.
TGATATTGCTCTGAGAGGGAAAATACTGCTGTGTTAGGCTGCAGTGTCGATTTCTCAGAAAAATGAATACCTGCATTAATCTAATAATTTACTTGGTTTATTGGAACGCTGGAGGTTTGAGGCTTAAAGGAGAACACGGACACTGAGTTCAGACAGAAAACACCACAGCCTGCATCTTAGTCTGAGTTAATGCATTCTCTTACTGCATCCATGAGTAATATGTGTATAAAACAATATATGTGAAAGTCTGAAGCTGTGAGCTGCAGTGCTCACAGTAAACACATCACAGCCCAACACACATCCTCTCTTTGATCTTGTTTGATTGTTTGTTCCCAAAAATACCCAGTCTGAGGAATGCTGGCCTGTCTTGAAACCTCATTGCTTAGACAGAATGACACGGTAAGAGTGCGCTCCAAGGTTCTCCATCTGTCAGACTAAAGGCCCCTGACAGAGTTCACAGGCAGCCAAACGTAAACAGAGCACGATGCTCACAGCACAGTTTGCACTCCGGGCTCCAGGGAGCCTCACAGACTGTTATCTAGAAAGAATTAAATACATCAATATATGTACATGGGAATTCTACGATACTGTTGAAGTGATTGAAGATGTGTGGCCGGGTAAGACTCCAGCAATGACATCTTAGACAAACATGATTAGGTATGCAATGAATCAGATGCAGCGGGGCAGCTCCTGAAGGGGCTTGGTGCAGAACAAAGAAATCATGATAAGACCTGGGACTGAGGAAGATGAGACCTACAGCCAGTGCTACAGTTGTCATTGACTTTGGAGAACTAACATGGTTTGGTGGAAGTTATGGGGATGTTTCTAAAAAACCCTATTATCTCAATCAGCTTCTTTATATGATTGCTGGGCTCCTACATGAACTCAACATTTTCTGCAAAAGTTTTGGTGATTAAACATTACATATTGATGCCATTCTTGTTTTGTCTGAGCTCTTCTGACTGGTTCGAAAAGGGTTAATCACTAATACATTTTAATCAAAATCTGATGACAGTAAGTTGGAGGGTTGTTTGTCTACCAAATGTGATCAAACCACATCCACATAGATTAGCTGAGCTTTTGAGTGCTAAATACTCTAACAAATAATATCTAAGGCTGTTTGTTTTAATTCTTTAACTTTAATTGTTGCTTATTTAATCATGAACATTTGATCTTATTGAGAAATGAAGCCAAGGTTTTACGGGCTTGAAATGAGAAAAACTGATTATGAATTTCTTATCATTTAGTCAGCAACAATCCTTACCCTCAATCAGACCATAGAGGTAATCATTAAAGGCAACAATCATTACTTGCAGCTATACTGTGAAGCTTGCAGACTGTTTGCTATGCTGGTTTGGTACTCTGTAGAATGTAGCTTGAAACATCAATTAGGCAAATTCCTTCAGCACAGAAAACCTTTCCATTGCAGGTAGTCAGGTAGTCCCCAAGATGCTACTCAGTGTGAGTTTACGCAGTGTGCTACTGGCCTGAATATTAAGAGGAAGTGAGATAAAGATTAAGGAGATCAAACCAAGAGGACTGAAATATGCATTTACGTTACAAAACCCCAGGTACTCAGTGGGAAAACAATATAAACTAACAACTAAACAGACAACAGAGAAACACTAAGTTCAAGAACTGACAATGCTCCCCGCGGAGTGCAAAGCTTGCTGAGCATAAACAGAACTCTATAACCACAACACGTCCACAAATATAAGACAAAATCTAGTTTATTACTACAACAACATAACAGTCAGCCACCATGCAAATGGTTAAACCGCCGCCGTCCCTCTGAGCTAAAAGCCAGCTAATAATCAAGATTTCTTTGCCGTCATTAATTGTTCTTGTGACTTTGGTTCTGTCAGCAGGACAACATTTGCTCCAGTCTCCTTTGTTGTAATTATCTAAGCAAAACTCCTATGGGGTTCATGCTTCATCTCAGTTGAATTAATCATAGGGACAGCTTAGTGTCTTCCTTTTCTCCCAGCCAAGTCCTTCCCTCTTGGAAGGACTCATTAAAGAGCAGAACTTTGTTCCCTTTTCCCTAAGAAAAAATGGCGAACCAGCACAGAGCAGTAACGCCCTGCTATAATGAAATGTCAACACTGTAAATTCTGTCATACAGAAGCTGCAGACCCTGTACTCTCGTCTTTTTCTACTACATTAAAACAACTACATAAGAACTAATTTCTTCATGGGTCTAATTATTTTCATGTAACAAGATAAAAATAACCTCTGGCTCCACAAAAGCAAAACTTTAACAAGACTAAGAGTCTCAGTGAGGCTGTACTTAAGCACAGCAGTGCTACTGTAAATGCTAATGCTAGCATGGCAACATGCTCATAGAGACAATGTTATTATGCTGATTTAGTTTAGTAGGTATATTGTCACCATGTTCACTCTCCTATTCTAGCATGCTAACATTTGCTAATTAGCACTGATTGCAGCTGAGGCTGATGTAATTAGTTTTACAGGTATTTGGTTATAAAACCAAAGTATTGAACATTGAACATTTTGACCTGATGATGTCACTAGATGAAAAGTCATATTGTCACCAAAGTAATCACAATTCATCCTAAGGGGAATATGAATGTGCGAACCAAATTTAAAATGTAATGTAAATGAATCCAATAACTGTTGAGATACAGTATCTCACAAAAGTGAGTACACCCCTCACATTTTAGTAAATATGGCATGGTTTTATGTCGGTTAGCCTAATAACTGGTTTGATTTGCATTGAGAGATGATTTTATGGAAAGTACCCCATGCCAATCTCTAGGTATGGTGAAGGGTATGTGATGATGGGGAGCTATTTAATTCCAAAGGCCAAGGGAACTTTATCAGGATGCATAGTATCCTGGATCCATAAAATAAATGGCCTTTAAAAATAAACATCTGCCTGCCTCTATGGAAATTTAACATAGGTGTGTACTGACTTTTGTTGCCAGCAGTTTAGACATTAATGGCTGTGTGTTGAGTTATTTTGAGGGGACAGCACATTTACACTGTTATACAAGCTGTACACTTAATACTTTACATTGTAGCAAAGTGTAATTTCTTCAGTGTTGTCCCATTAAAAGATATAATGAAATACTTACTAAATTGTGAGGGGTGTACTCACTTTTGTGAGATACTGTATTTTAATCAAAACCACAATCTTTTTGACGTCAACTTTAATGTTTTCTCTTCTCAGTGTTAGAATATTGGTCCAAGGTAATGTTTCTCTTTTTAAGTTAAGATTGCTTTTAAAACATACTTCACATGGCAGTTTGTATTTTCTAGGTATCAATGTACTCCTACTCTGCCACAGGAACAACAAAGCACGATGTAATTATGTGCTCATAACGAGAAGCCACAGGGAACGTGGTTTGAGTTATTGTACTTATTGAACCGTGTGTTAACTTTGACGGAGAGCAATTGAACGGTATTAAGTTCCTCTTGCAATATAAGCATAAAACCCAAAAGGATTTTTAAATCTCATTTTTAGTCCATTATTGCTACAGTATATAAGGCACCAATAATACCAATATCACTAAAGACCATGTATTTCACTGATTCTGTATGGTTTTATTTTCTTATCATATATTTTAAATTTTATTTTATCTGTTTATTTCATATTTGGGATAATAGTTTTCCATTATAGCGTCTGACCAATTTGGGGCTGTTTTTTATTCTTTGTGTTTTGTATGTTTGCAAAGATTTGGAATATAATAATATAGAAAATAAAGGCTTGTATACTCTTTTCTGTCACCACCAGTTATTTGGAGCTACACTGTACCAGAGCTTCGTGATGGTCAGAAATCCAGTCAGAGATCAGAGGAAATGCCAGCTGCAAAACAAACACTCTAAAAGTGCACAAAAATGATCTACATGAATATTTATTCCTGTAGCCTTAATAATGAAAGTGCAATTGACTAACTTTTGAAACTAAAGACACTTGACCTATTTTGGTTTGTTTTTTAAAGCAGTTTTTGTGTCATAATAAAAGTTAAAGACATGCTAGCGTACATAATAAAACTGAAAAAAGTATTTCAACAAAAGCTGCAGTTTTTTGATCCAATGTTACGATAAAAATGGCATACTTTATTGAAAATAAAAATTCTGACTAGGTGTCTGAACTACCTATCAATTAATTGAACAGACGTGATTGTCAAGTGTTTCTAGAGCACATTGCCCGTGACCAAAATAGTCAGCAAACAAGCCTGTAATTCAAGCAGACAAAGTGAGGTGAGCCAACTTCTTGTCAAATGTGAACCGAGATTATCACGGCGAGACAACTGTTGTGTTCCCTAATGGAGGACTGAGATGGACGATTGTTCCGCTATCCTCTGACACACTGTCACGGCCTATAACTCCCCGGGGGCCGGACCGAGGACATTTAATCATCACTTGGTAATACGACCGACTCCGAGCTCTGCCTTTGGGGCACATTAGCAATTCCATGGCAACTATTAATCACAGTCAATTACAGGACATGTCATCTTCAACACATAACTACCAGATACTTTTACCAGTGCTGTTCAAAGTGGGAATAAATCACCAGTAGACATATTTAATATGGGACATGTGAACGGAGGTCAGTGATAACGTAAGTGTTCGAATAGACATTGACAGATACAGTACAGTAGCTGCTTTTTAGACTGTATATATGTGTATATATACTGTGTCCTCAGCTTGGTGGTTGTATAATCTAAAGTCACAGTTTTATGGCCAGGATGCAATCATAGAGAGAGGGACCATCTGGAGTTCTGGGAGTTTACCCGCTGGGCCAGTCGACCTGTGAGCCGGCGGTGAGCCAAACAGGAATGAAACAAAAAGGTAAAAATATATCCAATGTGTTTTTTTCTAGTCCTTTCTACCTGCAAACAGGCTCCATAGAGGGAGGAGAGGGAGGGTTGGTCACGAGCGGACCACTGATCCATCTTCTATTTTATTGTTTTATACACTGAACTCATGGTAATGTGACACCCTGCTTGTGTTCTGAATAAATCCCAGCTACATGGAAAAGCAGCAGGGCACCATCTGCAAAGGTTGGGCTGAAAAAAAAAAAAAAAAAAACCTCTAAGAGAGAACAAAATAAAGTGCCATGCTACAAATGCTACACAATGATTCATTTATTCTGAAGCACCAGACATCAGTGATGCACTAGCCGTTCCAGCGATTGGACTGCCTTGAACCTCTTCTGAAAATATCATACTATGCTCTCATACATGACCAAACAACAAAGCAAATATTAAAAGCAAAGACGAGATATAATTAAGGAACTTTTAAAAACAAATTACATCATGGAGCAAGGAAAATGCTGAAAATATCAGCCATTAACTTTAAATGGTCGACACATAGATCTCAATTAATCAATCAATCATTTCATTTTAACACTGAATCTATTGACTATATTTAATGTTAAAGGGATTGCTCATAGAGACAACTCCATAGAGGTAGCATGAATCTCTACAAAGTGTTTTAGCCTCTTTCAGCTAACCTTTTTCTTTTAAAGGCACATTTATGGTTTGATTTAGTCTTACATCTCTCCTCAACTCTGTTTCCAGCAGCAGCAGCAGGTAACGGTTTACAGTAAAAAAGCTCTGATAAATCAACTGTACGCTAACTACCCAGCACCACATAGTAGAAAGACAAACATTAGCAACAACGTTAGCAACTAGCTGGTGAAGTGAAGCATTTAGCAGCTTAAGATATTTTTCCAAAAAGAGGAAAGCACCCTTTTGGCAAAAAGTTAAAAAGCCTTTGTTCAGATGGTTATTTCATTATAAAATTCTTAAAGCATAGGCACTTCTTGTATATGTTAAAATAGGGCTGGGTTACAACCCACATATAGCAGCAGAAACAGCCCTCTTCAGGGTGTTTTTCTTGGGAGTTGGTGGAGATCCAAACGTGGAGTGAATATTAAACTTACATTCATCAGGTGGCCAGAAACGCGACCTCAAATTAATGCTAATGTTGCTCCGTGTCAGCTGGATGTGTAAATAGGCAACTGTTTGATAGCATGTTATTCATAACTACTATATATATATTAGGCGATAACATTGAAGATTCAAGGATTTATTTGTCACATACTCCTAAATATGTGCGGTGAAATGTGGGGGTGGCATACTCTAGACTAGAGGATGTGCTAAAAGTGGCTAGTGTGCAATAATAATAATAAAACAAAAGTTAGAATAGCTTAGCAACTTTGACCACGTCTCAGCCCCGCCTCTGGTGGCCAAAAATCGATCAACGCAGCTTAAAATGTTTCTTTCTTAGTTGTCATGCTTTAACTTTATTGATGAATTGATTCAAACTTAGTTAATGTGCAGTTCCTTCCTAACTAGTCACAACACCACTAAGTGGATCTCTGGAGGCAGGAACACTTGAAGGCAGAAACAGCCTAATAGCCATCTGTTTGACCCCATGATCCTTGAACAGAACAGTGGGGCATAGAATAAATCATTGAACGGTTTAGTTTTGAATTAGAAATTAACCAAAAAATATTACATTTATTTCATATCTCCTTGTTATTTTGAGTATCAGGGTCAGCCGGGGTCAAACATTCAGAGTCTCCCCCCCTCCCCCAACGATATTTTGAATAAATATACAGAATGAAGGTCCCATGATGCAAGATGCTGCAAATGTTAAGAAATCCCTGTTTAGGAAAGTCATGTGCTTGTCTCTGCACTGCTTCTGTATCATATCTGATAGTACTGGTGCGGCAGCCATCACGAATCCTTCTTTCTGGTCATTACAGCCTCCCCCAGAAGCCCCCTGTCACCTGCAGCTGTCCACTCCTGGACTGATAACTGTGAAGAAGAGCAATAAACAAACACCAGATATGCACAGTGCATCAGGGGGGGAAAAAAGCTGTGAAGGCTCATTTCCCCAGAAGTCCCAGAAATCCCCAGAAAAAGTATGTTCATTAACAATTATGAAACTGTGGAAAATAACAATACTAACAATAACAAGACCCTTCTTGATAATGACTTCTCTCAGTCTAAAGAGGCTTCTGAACCGTAGCTTCATTTTGCCTCATCATCTTAGTTTTGCCAGATATTTCCAGTCTGTGGAGATGGAGCAGGAGATTACACAAACTGACTCTGTCGTCCTATTGTCATCATCTTTCCTGCAACTCACAGGAGGGGACTTCTAAATGGATGCCACTTTATTCTGTCTAATGGCTCTTTTAGGGACTTTAATGGCTCTTCTGTGAATATCTGCAGAAGCACTATTGCTGCAGTTTATAATAAATATCTTTCCGATGTGTGGTCTTGATTATCCAATTTATCAAATGTGCATGAATAGTACTGCACCACCATATTTCAGCTGAGGGCTTATTTTGATCCCTTTTTTAAATATGCTTTACAATTACAGCACATTAGCATGCAAACATTTGATAACTAGAACAAAACACAAAGTACAGCTGAGGCTGATGGGAATGTCATTGGTTCTGCAAGTATTTGGTCAAAGCGAAATACATTTAGACCTGATAATGGCACAGTTGGAAATGTCAGAGAAGGACCAAAGTTATTACAATTGATCCTGTGAGGAACATAAATGTGTGTGCCAAATTTCATGGCATTTTATCCAACAGTTGTCGAGATATATCAGTCTGTACCAAAGTTGTGGACCATCTGACACACTAAAAACCACTAATGTGAATGCCACGGCGGTGCTAGAGAAAAAGTCAGGAGGATTATTAAAGTCATTAGGATGCATTATCAGGGAATAACACATATCTGTATCCAATTTCATGGCAATCCATCCAATAGTTGTCACAATATATCAGTCTGAACCAAAGTGGTGGACCAACTGACAGACAAGACAGCCATTACACTCACTAGAGCCAAGCTGCTTGGCTAAAAAAGATTGAAGGCAACACCTGCAATAATACCTTGTAAACTACAGTATGTAAACTTCATGGGTAAAATAAGTAACAGCAAAGGTAAAATATTTGTACTGTCAAAGATAAAGACAGGTGAGAGATCAGAGAAAGTTAGAGCACGTTATATTAAGAAATTAAAAACTTAACTAGATATTTTTCAGGCACATTCATTATTCTACCAAACTACAGCCAATTCTTTCACCCACTCTTGTCTTTGGTCACATTGTCTGTGGTTTTCAAAATGAAAAATATATTGGCAGCATAATCATGGAGGGTCGAAATAGTCTAAATTATAGTCATATGATTTTTAAAAAAGAAAAGAGAAAAACCAGCAAAAGACGTCATAGTCAAGCCTCTATACACTATATACACAGTTTGTCTCTTTAAAATAAAAGGACTTAAGGACTAAAAAAAAGCCATAATAATCACAGAAGATGGGAGTGCCTTCTTGTAGCAAAAGAATGACGAGTCAATGGTAAATTGGCTGTGAATAAAGCCTGAGAATAATACCCTTCCTAATGACAGGAGTTCAGTCCAAATACCAACAGCTATTAGGCCCTTTTGTGAAGTTCCCTTCCATCAAAGCACTGCTGCAAACAGCTGCCTGTATTTGCCTCTAAACAGCTGCCCTGTCTTTTTTTTTTTTCTTCAGAAACAGTGAGGTGAGAACTAAGAGCAGCCTGTTCAATTCACCGCCTTATTACCCCAAAACTTCCATTAGCCTTCTGGGCTCTCTCCAAAACACTCAATTAGTGAGTGTGCATTATCTCTCAGCAGCACTGCTGTGAAGTCTATGGTGTAATGTCCGTAGTCTTATTGCAGCAGGACTTGAGTGTAAAGTGGATGTTAAACTCGGACTACTTCAGCTTGTCCCTTAGCCACTAAAGTCACTAGTAGTCGAGGAGCTAAGAGAGGCAGCCTCGAATATCATCCGCTCTCACGTGTCAGGCTGATGGGAAATTATTAATGAAGAACATCTGCCTGTGGGTGTTGTACCTCTCCGGAGAGGTGCCGCACACTCGAACGCTCACACACACGCCGGTGCAGTCGTGTGCACTCATCAGCCTCGCTGGATATGCGATACATTCAATAGACTTTGATTAGAATCCAACCCTTGGGCTGCGCGACAACATAGCAACGGCATGATCAAATGACAACGTTGATTGGAGACGTAAACAGAGACCGCTGACCTTAAACATGAACAAAGTAATTAGCGCTTGACAACAAGTCCGTGGTTATTACCGTCAAGAGTCCTCGGTAAATGTTTGTGTCCTTGTGGAACGAACCTCTCAAGAACATGCCAAGAAGAACGGTTTACAGTTTAAAATTGATCCCGTGTTTGATGTTGTATAATCAGGGCTTTAAAATGGAGTACACAGTTGTTTGGGCGTGATGGGTCATTCTTTAAGTGTGTCTTTGGCTCTCCTTCGTTTTCCCCATTTGCTGCTGCTGGCCAAGTCGCCATGTGATGCATTCTCAGCTGGCAACTAAACTGCTGAGATCTTTATCCACCGTCCGTCCTTGTTTTTGCTTTGTGTTTTGGGAATTGTACATCAGCTTTTAGAAATTTTGTCAATGGATTATGGAGGACAAAAGGACACTTGGTAATACTTTGTAAGACAGACCCAGGATAAATAACAAATACAACAAAGTTGATACTTTTCTTGTTGAAAAGTATTCTTTCCAAATAGTCAAAGAGAAGGCAAACAGAGAAGCATATTTACAGCTTGCAGATGAAGTTGATGCAAAGACACAAGTGGAAGCTAACAGTCAGTTGAAAAGAGTTTCAACTTTGGCAAAAACTTTGGCCTATCCCAAGGCTTTAATATTGTACAGAGAAAAGAGGAAAAGGAAAGAAACTGGAGGAAACTAAGTGTGACCCAACTGAAGCGACGTCTTTAAGCTGTAAGTTGTGTTCAGGGTGAAAAAACAAGGACTGCAAAAACACTGCTCAAATAGCTTTGTGTTCAGTCTGAACACACCTTTACTGACAAATGTTTACAATGTCCACCATTTTAGCATGTTAGCATGCTAACATTTGCTAACTAGAAACCATCTTGCGATGGGATCACACCAGCCACGATGCCAAATCGGGCCAGGGGCATAAAGTAGGGAGGCCAATGGCCCCTTCCCTACTTCCTATCCCCTACTTCTGGCGCCCTTGCTCAGACCACACCCATCCTCAAACTCAGCCTTCATTTTGACCTCTACCACACGCCCATAAAGTTCGTGACTGTATTTTGCATGGTTGTGACACTATCGCAGTGACAAAATCTGGCCACAGACAGAAAGATAGACAGATGACAGACAGATTTATTGATACTGCGTGATCTAAAATTAGTTAGTTCTTATTATTAACTATGTTATTGTTTTTGTGTGGACCTCAGGAAGACTAGCGAGCACTTTGTGAAAGCTAATTGGGATCCTAATAGAGAATACAGAATAAAAAGGTTCACTTCAAGTTACATTAGGTCTCCTTTAAGTCTTCTGATCTTGAAATTGCCAACACGCTTATGAAAACACAAGAATGCAAATTGAGAAAGACCCCTAGTGTCTGAGTGATTTACCTTTAGAAAATGTGGTCTTTCATCTTCTTTTTGAAAAAGACTTGAGTTATACCTTAACAGCTCTATAATCGCTATTCTAATCTTGGCAGCACTGAGCTGCGATGAGTGAGTGGGATCCTGTGACAGGTATCGAGGGACATTAAACCATTATACAATAATGAATCCAGCCTCACATAATTACTGCAGCATGCAGCAACAGCCTACAAGATTTTCCAGCATGTGTCTTTTGTGTGAGATGAAGAGGTGTATGTCTGGAGGATTGTGAGGAAGGTTGTTTGTGTCAGCATGCCCCCACCGTCCTCCTTAAGGTGCTGGGAGAGATAAGGAAAATGGCCGCACCCTGCCTCTGTGGCTGAATGAGCTAGCCTCATCTTTCCAGCCAAGTCAACTTTTTTTCTTGTATTTAAGGTGGACAGAAACAAAGAAGTGAATGGCACTGCAGACCTCTGAGAGGACAGAGGAAGGAAGGAGACTAAATGACAGCAGGAACCTTTCCCAGCACATTGAGATACTGCTCTGCCTTGACATGTCCATTAGAGAGAGTGACTGAAAAGCACATAAGGGTGACATTATCATCAGTAGGTGGTCAAATGGGTAAAAAGAAACAGAGAAACCTCATAGCTCAAACTGCACCACCCTGTTTTCTGAATGTTTGATGTTTTTTTTTATGAGCTTTAATTATTATTATCTGTTTTTTTAACAGGGACCATACAAGCAAACATAGATACAATACAAAGCCCGTAACTGATGCGCAGCATATAGAGTTTATAGCTAGAGCTAATTCTCAACTCTTGTCCCTGGTTGGGCATTTCTAAGAACATTCAACTTAAGAGAAAATAAGTCTGACTCATTATTCATTTTTTTTTCTTCTTTTCTGTCACCCTTGCTGAAAAGTGGGTCAGATGTGAGATTAGGAAAGATGATGCATGGAGAAGCAGAAGAAGTATTTTACCTCTAATATGATGAAAAATGAGAATGGCAAGGACGGTCTCAAGATGAAATGTAATACCTCCCAGTGAATCTCCATGGTCAGTGTATGTGTGTGTGTGTGTGTGTGTGTGTGTGTGTGTGTGTGAGAAGCCATTAGCTCACATCCACATGGTGATTTTGGAATAATGGAGCAGAGATGATTGGAAGGTATTCCGAGTCACTGCGATATTAATGAAATTCTGTTGAAATGCAGGGTGCTAAGTAAGAATATGAAGGGTATGCATTTTTTGGGGGGCATTTTAGGACTTTATTGACAGGACAGCTGAAGAAATGAAGGGGGAGAGAGAGGGGGGAGCGACACGCAGCAAAGGGCCACAGGTCGGAGTCAAACCCAGGCCCGCTGCATGGAGGAGTAAACCTCTATATATACGGGCACCCGCTCTACCAACTGAGCTATCCGGGCGCCCAGGGTGTGCTTTTTAATAATAATCTATCATGGGAATAATGTTTGTTTATGGATAGAAATTGTAAGCATGTGGTCACCAGCCAGAGTTAGACAGGTATTCAGTAAGAAATCACTTCCTGGAAAAAGAGAAGTTACATCCCATTGCTGTGCAATTTTCTGTACCCTTTCAAACCAGCGCACAACTCCTGCAGCTTTTCAGGGGGAGAGGGATTTCTCTCTTTGTGAAATCCACTCAGCCCTGAAGAATAAGCACTTTTCCTCTCTGACTTTGCACAGTAGAATACATAATGGCTCATTTTTCAAGCTGGATATTGTCAGCCCAGGAAAATACAGAGCGGGGGATGTTTAAAGCGCACAGCCTGTGATAAACATCAACATATCTAAAATTCAAAGTGGCAACTATGTATATTGTGTCAAATAAAAAAGGTACAAATTAGACAAACTGATGATTTGGTCCATGTAGCTTAAAGTTTGAATCCTTCTCATTTCAGTCCTGGTTGATTTGCTGACAACTGTGGTTACTGTTACAGTCCTCGAGCACCTCCTTAGACAGAAATACAACTAAAGATCATCTGTATCTGTTTACAGTGCAGCCAAACAAATTGTTTTTGGATTGTCGATTGTCGGATTGGCTGTCCAAAAAAAATACTTAAAATGAAACCAGCGTCTTTTTTTGAAAACGTTTTCATAACCGATCACTGTAAGCGCTAACCACGGCGACAAATACATTGCGTTTCCTGTAACTGCTTCACAATAAAAGCCAGTTGAATGATTTTATTATGAAGGGTAGGTGCTAACATGTTGGCAGTGGCATGACAACATGGGTATACTGTGCAGGCGTGAACACAGATAGGTATTTGAACCCTGCTGCAATGCACCGTTGTAGTGAATAAATATGTGGCCAAAATCAGCAATAATCTACTTTATAATTCATTATACATGAAAATGTAACTCACCTTATAAGTCACAAGATGTAACCCTAACTGCATATTTTAACCTAACCCTTCATAGCTAGCTAGCTGCTAACTTAAGGGACTAAACTTGCTTAGTATGCCGTGTGGTCATGCAGTTACGTTCAATATCAACATTCTAGCATCTACAAATAAGAAGCAGCAGCAGTAGGAGATGTTGGATTTGCATTGGCAGTAACTCCAGCTCTGATATGCCTGCAGAGGAGTGAACAGCAAACATGGAAGGTGATATTAATGAGATGTAATTAAAAACTGGATTACATGCTGCATCATTCGTTCAAAGGCGGACTACATCACTACCAATGACAACTACTTTACAGAGTACAGAATGCCAACCATTAATAGAATCAAATATTGAGTTTGGTTTCATGAAAATCTTAAAGGATTATAACTTTAACAAAGTCCATACTTTGAATACTTCCTGTGTGGTGGAGGCACACCCAGCTTCAGGAATGGAGGGCCCCATTGTTAGATGCCTGCACTGTATTACATTTCGCAGTTTATTTGCCAAGTGGCTTCTCTCTGACCCAAAGGGCGGCTGCCGAGCTGAAAGATGAACGCCTTTCTCTGTCACACCTGGTCACAATATGTCAGTACAGCCCCTATAGATCCTATATGCCACACACACACACACACACACACACACACACACACACACACACACACACACACACACACACACAGGAAAACAGGCAAAGTGTCATGACAGATGAGGGAAAGTGCAAACGCCCAGAGCATCAACTGCCCAAATCTGCCATCGGCGATCCGCTCTCCTCGCTCCGACAAAGATATGAAATACGATGAGCAGGTAGATAATGGTGACTTCAAAAGTAAAAGACTCATTCGTCCACCTCAACAGAATTAAATTATGGATATAGTGATGAATGTTGCTCTTTAACAGCCTCTTCTATCATCCATTAATTACCAAACAGCTCGGGTGTGAAATTGCCCTGACTACCTGCTCCGTGTGGCCGCTTAACTTTCAAATGATCTTGTTTATTTTTCAGATACTGAGCTAATAGCTTAAAATTGACTTCAATTTAAACAATTGAAATGCGTTGATCCCGAGCAGATTTTAAACGCCTTATGTGGGGACACAGCGTCTGAACATGAAACACCTGCTTCATGTTGTCCATTTGTTTCAGGTCTGTGCTGTGATATTAGAGGGGGTCCTTGTAACATGTGTACATTAACCTATCATTAGCACATTATTTCTTATTATGAACGTTAGTGTAATTACTGTAAATAAACAGGGCTACCGCTGAGATGACTAGCAGCCTCTATAACCCTTACATTAAAATGCCACAGGTGCTATGTTCAAATACACTGAGGAAATCTGCATATTGTCATATTTTGGCAGTAACCTGATTTCTGAAAACAGGAAACCTGGTGTCAATGGGTTCTGCAGGAACCGTGCTACATTCCTTTAAAACAAAAAAACTGTTCTGGTCTTGCTCGCAGCACTAAAGCTAAGAAGAGCTAGAACTACTTACGTGAAAATGTCACTGTATCACGCTGCATCTTTCTTCCAAGTTGCCGTCACAAACAGTGCTAAAGTAAAGTCAGATTGACTTTAATGGGAAGCAGCAATAGTAGGTAATGTTCAGTGTGCATTAGCAGTAACTAAATACAGCTCTGACTGGGACCAAGGGTATAATTTACAAACAGTTTTAGTTTGATTTACTCACTAAAATCGCTCTTAACAGCGCCCTCTTACTGTCCAGCCACCAATTAAATTATCAATTATTACAATGCACTTACAGCATTAAGCTTTACGAGCAGCACTGAGTGCTTGCAGACTGGAGGAAGCCCCAGGTTTCGACTTTCATTCATTGGTAGAGGTTGTACGCAGCCAAGTGCATAAAAAATGAAAAGTTCTGTCATCCGATCCACACTGACTCCGTCTTCCGTAAACGTCTCTGCCGAAGCTGTGTGGACAGCGGCTGGCTAACCTGCCTTTACCAGGCTGCAGCAGAAATTCACTGAACCAAAATGTATTGATTCATTGATTGTATTTCCCAGCCCACTGTAGCGAGTGATTGGAATCTGCCAGTAGTGAAACAGACTCAGACACTTTGGGAGCCTTGATCAATCAATGTAGAGATGGTTAATACGTTCAAAACACATATACAGCGGGGTATTTGTGTGATTTAAACAGCTGTCTATGCAGATTACGCTTCACTAAATGAACAACAAAAGACTTGAATCGTAAAAAAAAAAAAAAAAAAAAAAAAAAAAAAAACGTGGTGGGTCTGACTGATACATTTAATCAATTGGAAGTGTACCTTGACATATAAAAACGCTTCTAAAAAAATGCTTTCTATGTGGACTATCTGGAACAAATTACAGCACTTTCTTAAAATCAACTCAATTGTTCTTGGACAATTTAGAAATCTGGTTTTAAACCTGCAAACTTCTGCTTGTAACTGCTTTACATAGTTGTGCTTTCTTTTGCATCCTTATTCTCCTAATTTATTCATGAAATCATTTTCCAATTTAGAATATCTTATTGTCTTTCTATATTTCTTATGATTGTATTTTCTGTGTTGTCGTTCTGTTTTTGTCTTTGTAATCTGACTCGATATTGAAAATGAGCGTCGCCCCTCAATGATCTCTCGAGGATAAATAAAGGTTGAATGAATTATGATATATTATTTGCTGGATTGTTATTTTATAGCACCTGACTAAGTTGTAAAGAAATAAGAAACAAGGTAAGCTGGTGCAGAATGTACACATTATTGGCTGCTGTCCCCCTAAAGTCCCAACGTAATTACATCCTAAAGCACACGTGTAAATGTTTTCTCAAAAGAGTAAAATCACCACAGTGCATTAGCAGATCACTGAAAGTCCCCTCGTTCTTTGCTGCCTGGAAATGACCAGATTGTGTTCTTTTATTTTTTTATTTTCCTCTCATCTCGTTATAATTTATATCATAATTCAGCATGGCTCTCCCCTGGTGCTATTTGCGGTTGTGTATCCATTATATTTCCTTTTAGACCACCGTGTTTTTGTTTTTTCAATACATGTGCTAAGAGGAGGACACATCATTTCCACATAAACAGACAACCACACTACATCTGCCTGAGATGTAATAACCACTGGAATGTATTTATCTACAACGCCCTTGTTGGAACATCGACATCTTTTATTTCATCAGTGGCTAGTTGATGTTTCAGGAACCCGTAGGAAAGACTTCTGTTAACACAGCAGTCTCAAGGAATAATCTGCAAAATCACCTAAGAATTAAACTTATAACTTTCTATATCTGTCCAATACCTGCTTGACGGCTTCAGTTTAAGCTGTACCTTGAAATATAAATATAATAAACTACAGTGTTGGTTTTGGTCTTTTGATGGGATTTACATAGACTATCACCAAACCTATGCTTTAAACATATGCATAAATCAGACTGGCTGAGGACAGGCTGATTATACACAAACTGCAATTTAGATGACAGGCAACTGTTTGTGCAGGTTGTTGCACCTGTTTCTGATAAACAAACTAAAGTCTGTGGGTGGAAAAAAAGGATCTAAATGAGATGCAAAAGTTCCAGCAAAATCTGCTCCTTTTATTTTCTAGCAAAGGCAGATGGTAGAACATGCTAAAAGTAGCACCCTTAATGCAATCATCATGAACTTGATAAAGCAGATTCACACTCATATAATTCAGTGGCTCGTACTCTGCAGATCAATCTGTTCACATAATGCAACATGAGGAGTAAACTGTGCCACAGAAATCCACTGAAATCCACTAAATGACTGCGAGAAGCTGGCATCAACTGCATTACGAGCCACATGTCAACCTTTGGCAGTGTTCGACTGGCCGACCCTGGAGGTGAGGTAGTACAGCTGAGGCAGCGCGGCGGAGGGAGTCAAACACACGGTGGATTAAACCGAAATCAAAGAGCAGCCTGTGCTTCTTTTTTCTGCCTTCTGGTCCAAGCACGTGAACAGAATGTCCTGCACTTGGATGCTAATGACACCTTCAAAGTGTGCGTCTGCCACACCGCCGACGTTAATGATTTTCTTTTCCACAAGGTACCTGCAGCATCCCTGTATACAGTATTTATTCTTTACCATACAGCAGACAGAAAACGTTTGCGGCTCGCAGGTTAACATAGTAGAGCATTTAACTGCTTAAGAGCCAGATATTACTCCCAAGAGTTGGTGGAAACCAAACTAAAGCTAAAAAGAGAGTGAAAAGTTGACTTAGATTGAATACAACTCCAAATGAATGTTAATGTATAGCTCAGGTTACCTCATGTGTTCTCCAAGTTAAATGTGAGACTTTTTAGGACCTTTTTAAAACCACTTAGCAAACCGGCAAAAGTATAAGGGATACAATGGAGTTTGGACTTTAAGCCCTATATAAATAATTATTTACCAAATACTATAATTTAATGAAACATTTTATTATAATACTCATATTCATATATAATACACAATAGCTTTGTGAGGTGTGTGTGTGTGTGTGTGTGTGTGTGTGTGTGTGTGTGTGTGTGTGTAGTTTTTCTTTTAATCTTTAACACTCGAGAAATATACTTCAGCATATGATATATAGCTAAAATTAGCATATTGAATGCATGTTGCACAATGCTTGCACACAGTGGCAGTTCTATCTATTGTTTTATTTCCGCTGTCATCATAGGTAACATGAAATCCAAAATGTTCCCACACACCAGACTTATACGATGCTGGCGCATCCTCCAACTCTGGGCAGCCTTCCTTATCTCTCCCATTGCTCTCTACACGTGACGTGACCTGCAGCACTACACACTCCACCTACATCCATGCACTCCACTTGAGGAGCGGTGGCTCGGCTCGCCGCCTCTCAAAATTTTACGAAAATCTTTTAAACTGACCTTTGTCGATCAAAAAAACAGACAGATTCAGCAACTGCACGGCCTATTTCTCGCTTAAAATGTTTTCAGAAACATGTTTCGATGAACTATTTTCGTAAAATATGAGATCGTATTCAGAACATAGAAAGTACGAGACGCCATGACAGTCTGTCTTTGAATTTCCGGAGAAAACAGACCCACGTGACGCGTTCGTCCAATCAGCAGCCGGTTTTTATTTTTTGGGGCGACAATACCGATTTGCGCCACCTGCTGTTAAGGAGACATATTACACGCTCAAGTCGGTGTCAACAGTGGTCACTACGGCAGTAAGTGGTTAGTGCACATTCAAGCCTGTTTTACAGTAACAGCAGCCGAGCTGGCGCATGTATATGTGACGTCATGAAATCTGTGACTATTTATACCTGCGATGGTCGTGACGCTAGTTGCAGTCTTCTCCTGAACAGAGGTGGCGCTAATGAGGAAAGGCTACCAATGTTGCTCTTTCTATGGACTAGAAGAAGAAGAAAAAGGTAAACAACGGCAGAACTGGCAGCAGCATTGCCGTCAATGCTTCGATGTGATTCACTGACCTACTTCGTCGGATCGAGCCTTTCATTCACCATAAAAGAGCTCATCTTAACCCGGTAGGTTTACCAGAGAGACCTGCAGTCACTCTGAGAGTCCTGGCATCCGGTTGTCGGCGAACTCATTCAGGCCTCCTGTTTCCGCTTTGTCGCACACCGCTGAAAAAAAAAGAGCCGTGCGCGACCTCGGCTCGCGCGCCATAAATCGTCATTTTGACGTCACGATGTCGCGCGCCACCTTGGATGCGTCTAGTATAGAACGGCTTTAACAGTGTACTGACGAACCGTGCGACGCACACACGCTCCGCACCGAGACAAGCGAACCGAACAGTTCGGATGTTTTTTCATGAACCGTACCACCCCTATCCCCTAAACCATGCACCAAACATAGTTAGCTGTAATGTCACTTACACACACACACATACACACACACACACACACACACACACACACACACACACACACACACACACACACACACACAGTTATTTTGACGTTATGGTATTTATGTTATGGTGTCCTATGAAAGGACACAAAAAAAGTAAGAACTTTGTTAATGGAATTCGATACTTTTAAGGCCTTATTTTGAATTTTAAAAGTTAGTCAGTTATTGCAGGTTTAAAAAGGATATTCACTGCACCTTCAAGTGTGAAGTAGGTGATTAGTTAGCCCCCGTGGCTAACTAACTGGGGGACAAGAAAAGACTACAAATTCTTGCTTTAATCGATGATGCATAGTGAATCGTTGGTCTTTAATTTGCTTTGGGGGTGAAACAAACATTCATCCAGGACAAATGTGCACGGACAGGAACTCGGTGTGCAGATGCCTGGAGGGGACAGGATGATCTAACATGTGACTGTGGAGAGGGCGAGGACAGGGGTTGGAGTGGAGCTGGAGGTAGTGGGGGTGTCACAGTTAAAGGTGGAGCCCTTTCTTTCAAGTTGAGGTTAAAAGCCTCTGAGGCGCTGACCTTGGATTGAAAGGTCTCTGGGCGGCGTGACTCATAAACAGGTGTTAGAACAGCTGTAACAGAACGGTTCCTCACTGCAGCCTGTCAAAGGGTGAGGGAAGGGAGGGGGGGGGGGGGAGGGGGGAGAGTAGGAAGGCAGTGGCTTGGCCTCAGCCCACAGGGACAGGGAGCGTGCATTCCTTCACACTAATGGGGCTATTTGGCAAACAGTTATGGAAATTATTCCTTGAGATGATTCAATGTGCATAACAATCACTGCTGCGTTTAGAATATGCTCGACGCTGAACTTAACATAGTGCTGTTCATCAAACATTAGTGTCAATGTGATTGAGAGCCAATTACTGTAGCCTTAAGTTGCTCATATATAATGGGGCAATATTTAATATCTGTCAATTTGACTATTTTAATGCCGTTTAAGGGTTAATAGGACTCTTGAGCAGGGCAGAAAAGAATTAAAGATTTAAATGTAGTATTTAAATAGACCATTAAGGGTCACCTTAACTCTATATTCCAAGTACAGATTATTAATAAAATTCTGCTAATAGCTCGGTTAGCGGCTCCTTGTACTGAGGAAGGCAGGTTAAATCTCAGGTTTGAGGCTACACTCAATGATGGTGGCTAATATTTGATCTTGAAAATATCAGTCTAAACCTGTTTATGCACCTGCTACATATTGAATAATATTTGAATAAAATGTCTGTGATCCCCTTAGGTGCAATATATTAAACTGAAACTGAAAACTGAACTGAAACTCGTCAGTTGCATACATTAAATGCCAGAGGGATATCAAAGGGAGGAATTTAATGTCAACCCTGAACTCTCTGTGGACTGTCAAGATATTGGTAGGATTTCACTCCAGAAATCTGATTTTCCGTGAAGATGTTTGTGGCCAACTGAGAGTGTTACTGCGTCCAAGTTCATCGCAATTAAAACACTCTTCTTCAGCAAACTATGCTTTATTTCCCAAACCTTTTCAGGTTATCTTGCCTTCATCAGAGTGGTAACCCAAATTGCATTCTCATTGAGGCATTGTATTAGTTTGGATTCTCTCCAACTTGGTTAAAATTCTGTAAAACTCACATTGTATATTATGCAATGTGTAAACTGATGTTAAAAGTGTACTCACTCAGAATCCCACTCTCCAATTGGGTGGACACACACTCAAATTTACTAGCTGGAATGTAAAGGGACTGAATCAACCTGTCAAGAGAAGCAAAGTTCTTCACCACCTTCAAAGTTTGGGGACTCATATTGCTTTCCTACAAGAAATGCACTGGAAACAGATAATCGCTCTTTTGTGACTCTTTTGGGTTGGTCAGATGTATCCCTCACATTACAGCTGTAAGGCAAGGGGAACTGCAATTATCATACACATATATATGCCGTTTATTTTATCAAAAACTAAACTGGATTAAAAAATGGAAGATATGTCATAGTAACAGGTAATCTCTACAATACCCCAGTGATCTTAGCCAATGTCTATGCCCTCAATTGGGACGATGAACATTTTTTAAAGTCCTTTTTCTCTTCTTTCCAAGATATGCAATCTCACTGCCTCATTTTGGGAGGTGACTTTAACTGCTGGCTTAATTCTTCTTTAGACCGCTCCTCTATGAATATGAAGCCTCAAAAAAATCAGCTAAACTAATTAAGTCTTTTCTAAAAGAGTTTGCTCTATCTGATGACTCCTCCCTGCCTTGTTCTCCTGCACCTATAATCCCATAGTTATCTCTGATCATGGCCCTGTGACATTGGAACTTAACTGGAAAAGTCATATAGAGCCACGTCCACCATGGCGTTTTAACACCCGTCTATTGTCAGATGATGACTTTGGAAAATTCTTGTCCACTCAAATCAATGTGTTTATTTAGATAAATAAAACTGAGGACACTTCCCCCTCTACCCCATGGGAAACATTCAAAGCATACACCAGGGGTCAAGTGATCTCATATGCCAGCCATGAGAAAAGTATAAGAGAAAAGAGAATGGCAAATCTAATGTCTGATCTCACAACTTAATGAAAAATTACGCCTCTTCTCCTTCCCCAGATGCATATAAACAGAGACTTGTATTACAAGCTGAATTTAATAACTTGTCAAGCACTCTTGCTGAAGATCTACTTTTTAAATGTAGATATGCTCAGTACGAGCAAGGAGATAAGTCCAGTAAGCTGCTTGCTCACCAACTGCGCCAAAAATCCTCAGCTCACCAAATTCTAAAAATAAACACACACAGGCACTACAACTGATCCACAATTAATAAATGATCAATTCAAAAACTTCTACAGTCACTTGTACACCTCTGAGAGTCAAAGTGGGCTGTCAGAGTTGGACTCTTTCTTCAGAAACCTTTCCATACCAGGCCTGGATGCAGCCTCAACATCAGGCCTGGAACAACCAATCACATTAGAGGAGATTTCTAGAGCAATCTGTGCTATGCAAAGTGGCAAATGTCTTGGCCCAGATGGCTACCCCGTAGAATTCTATAAAAACATTTCAGAACAATTGGTCCCCCTCTTACTTGAAATGCTTAATGAGTCTTTTACTACCAATTGCTTACCCCCTACTCTACAGCAAACATCTATCTCCTTACTATTAAAAAAGAACAAAGACCCACTTCTCTGCAGCTCATATAGGCCCATTTCATTGACTAACGTGGATGCTAAACTATTCGCTATGGTGTTTAGACTCAATCCTGCCAAAATAGACAGTCTTTTTTCAATGTCAGACGTTTATTTAATATTATGTATGCCCCCCCCTTCACCCACTTGTTCGAAGGCTGTTGTCTCCCTGGATGCAGAGAAGGCCTTCGACTGAGTGGTCGAAGGCCGAAGCCTTTTTTCTATACATATAAATTAATTTCCTGGGTGAGGCTTTTATGCTCCCTCCCCTCTGCCCCCGTCAGAACTAATAATATAAATTCTGAATACTTTACTCTCCAGCGTGGTACCAGACAGGGCTGCCCCTTATCTCCTTTACTTTTTGCAATCACCATTGAGCCCCTTTCTATAGCTTTACGTTCCCATCCACAAATCTCTGGAATCTTAAGGGGTGAGGCTAAACAAAAGGTGGCACTGTACGCGGATGATCTGCTCCTTTTCCTCTCCAACCTCAGTTTATCACTGCCAAATGTACTTTCCACACTGGAGGCCTTTGGGGTAATTTCAGGCTACAAAGTCAACTATGACAAAAGTGAGCTATTCCCTTTGAATGCAGCTGGGCGCAACTTCCCATCACAAAAAGTGCCATTTAAAGTTGTTTTTAATAAATTCACATACCTAGGTATTCAAATTACAGATACCTTTGAAAACCTCTTTAGAGCAAACTTTGAACCTTTGCTTACTAGACCAAACAAGATCTAAAGTGCTGGTCCCTGCTTCCCCTATCTGTAGCTGGACGTGTTAACTCTATTAAAATGAATATTTTACCAAAATTCTTTCTTACCTCTTTCAGTGTCTACCAGTCTACTTAACAAAAGCATTCTTCCGTAAACTAGATAGTTTGATATCAGAGTTCCTATGGCAGGGACAGCATCCAAGACTTCGCAAAGTTTACTTGGAAAGACCAAAGTATCTTGGTGGTCTTGCTCTACCCAACTTCCAATACTACTATTGGGCTACTAATCTGCGTGTGATGTACTACTGGCTGCAAGCCACCGATCCAGAACACACTGCTGCCTGGCTTAGTATTGAAGTGGCTTCTTGTAAACCGTCCTCTCTTCCGGCACTCTTATACTCTCCAGGAAACTCTCCTACCGTATGATACACAAAGAACATAGTGGTTAGAACTACTCGTAAAATCTGGAGTCAATTCAAACTTAATTTTGGCGTTCTTCCCTCATTGTTTCATGCCCCTATTAAACAAAACCACTCATTCCCCCCATCGCTGATGGGCAAGGCCTTCTCTGCATGGGTGCAAGCAGGTATCACTTCTTTCAGTGATTTGTACATAGAAGGAACCTTTGCCTCGTTTCAGCAGCTGACAGCAAAATCTTCCTTGAAAAAAGGTAATTATTTCCAATATTTACAGAGCCTGAAATAGCTGAAATTCCTAATTTCCCCCCAAAGCCACAAGATACACAATAAGACATTTCTGGAACCAGTTCTTAGAGAGAAGGGTTTCATTTCATACATGTATGGTAGATTTTTTTCTGAATACAATCATTCCTTGTCTTCCATTAAGACACTCTGGGAACAGGATCTTGGAGTTTTTGATGAGGATATTTGGGAGAGAATCTTGTATTGTGTCCATTCCTCCTCTTTCTGTGCCAAACATAGACTAATACAATTAAAAATTCTCCATTGCATTCACTGGAGTAAAGAGTAGCTCTCTAGGATTTACCCTCACATAAATCCCCTCTGTGATTGATGCCAACAGGCTATAGCCTCCTTAATTCAGATGTTTTTAACTTGCCCAACTCTCCATAATTTTTGGACTGAAATTTTCAATACCCTATCTGGAATGCTGCCCTCTACCCTAGTGGTGCCTAAATTCAAGGCTGACTTTATAGCATATGCCACCCTATTGGCTAGGAGACTGATCTTACTCAGATGGAAATCCTCCACTCCTCCCACAGTTTATCACTGGCTGAGAGATCTTTTGTCCTACTCCGCTAGAGAAGATGAGGGCTACATTGCAAGGTTCCACCACTAAATTCTACAAAATATGGAATCCTTTTCTGGAACATCTGAAATCAATTCAGTTCCCCTCTGCCAATCTGTAATCTGCACTGTATAATTCTAGATGTGTGTAGTTTATGTGTGCTATAAGTAAGTTGAATTAACATTTAACGTACACTTCCTCTAGGATCGTGTCATTCACAAAGGCCTCTTTTTGTTCGTTCTTGCTTTGTTTTGTTTTGCATTTTGTTTTTTCTTTTCCAGGTGTCTTTAATTGTAATCTATATTGTGTTTATAAGTGTCTAGCATGTGTAAGTGTATTCAAGTCCGAAAATTTGACCCAGAATTTAGACAAATGAGTTTCATTGAGTCATGCTTTTTGGGTCTTATGGTTCTAATGTTGTCATTTGTGCATGGATATTGTCATTGTATACTATCAGCTTGAAAAGAAAGAAAATAAAAATAATATTAAAAAAAAAGTGTACTCACTCAGTTCTGCGATGCTGCCCACCCGGGTTGCGAGCAGCGACTGTTCCAGCGTGCGGAGCTCGGCCTGGGTGTATCCCTGACCCTCACCCCCCCTCCCTAAGCGCTGCTGGTCCCTGTGCAGGTTCAAACTCTCCGGCAGGCTCAGCACACCTAGACACCCAGACAGGGCACAAGGTCAGAAACTGGAAACATTTATGCATCCTTTTTCGATGAAAATTACCAAAAGCTTTCATCTGCAGCTTTGCTTTTTTGCTGATGTCAAATGAATAACCAATTCTGTAAAATAACAGGGGAATATAAACTGTAAGAAAGTCTAGAAAAGTTTGGAAACACACAAATCAGCACTTAAAGTTAACTATTCAAAACAGAGTTGGTAAGCTGGGTGAAAAAAAAAAAAACATTCATTTCACATGCAGCAGAGAGCAGACATTTGTGTACATGATTAAACATGGAGACAAAGTCGCAGGTTAATAGCATACTGAACTGTAAATCTTAATTTCTTGGTGAAAACATCACAGCTGGTATCATGAATATAAATTTCAGACTGAATGTTTTAATGAATGGGATGCTGATTTATTTTGTCTCCGGTGATGTGTACTGTAGCTCACACAAAGGTTTCTTTTGAAAATCAGAATTACATGATTGGAAGTGCATAATTCGAGCAGAATCGCTTACCATATTTGAAATAAATTGTATCTACAGTGAATTATGAGGCTGTACGCTCGACTTTTAGTTCATAGCTTGAACTCTAATCGAGCCAATTAGGCTGCGAGCCACATTTGTTACTTCAAAGCTGTTAATTCAAAGTGCAAATTTGAGCATAAACAGTGGTGGGATGTGTATTTTGCTTGTGATCGCAGGTGTGTTCTGTGTTTTTGACCTCCCTACAAACTAGGTGCAGCAGTCAGATACTGTTGGCTGGAGAGGATTAATCCATTTAGGTGGTGTTACTGCAGCCAGGCTTTGTTTAGCTGCAGAGAATGGCATTGTGACAGATGGGATATTGAGTTTTTTGCTACCGGAGAATGGAAAGCAACACCCTGCCGAGTGCTAATCCTAATGACATGGCGCAGGGGGATACGCTGTTTCTCAACAAACAGTAATTACAACATGGAGGAACTTAGTCAATGTGTCTGTGTGTGATGCCAGCACATAAGACAAAAGACCCACGCAGCGGATACAGTGCAGCAGGCTCAGGAGTCTGGAGTTTTCCCTCCAGCTCCAGATTTCTCCCACCATGTCCTCTTCCCAGTGTCCAGCCCATGAATTCCAGTATTCCCTGTTCCCTCTTCCTCCCACAGCCTTTCCGGGGAGGTCAGCTTTATTTGGAGCCTCCAATAATGATTACAACAGCTTTTTCTATAACTGTTTAACCACTGAACAGTATTGATGGAACAGCTGGTATTAAGGTGTGTCTCAGATGGAATTTCTTGAAACAAAAAAGGATGTTTTTGGTCTGCAGTGTTGTAGCATTTCTATATTCCAAAGAGAAGAAAGACTGCCCTGGGAGCAATGATTTGGTGATTTTGCAGGAATGAGAAAAATGGGCTACATTTTGGTTGTAAAGACAACATTATGTCGACATTTACTGCTGTTTCATGATCATATTTCAAAGTGTAGTTTGGAGCTACTTCACACTAAAATATAGTCATTTAAAATTCTCTTTCAATGGTTATATTTAACCGAGACCTTTTAAAAAAAAAAAAAAGAACATTCATCCACATGTAGCCCAGTTAATCTTAACACGTCCTTTGACCTGCAAATCAAAGTTGCTGCTTTTACACAGATTTTGAGGAAGATAATTATGAATAAAAACATGATTCAATGAGTTTAGAAAGCTAACTTCGGACTAATGCATGCTTTTCAAAACAGAAGGTCAGAGATCAAGAGGAAGTCTGTGAATCTGCAAGTCAACAACACATCAGTGTTGCTCTGCTGCAATATGCTCAGCGCTGCAAATGTCTAAGGAAAGCCAAGGAAAGAAAAAGTAAAAACGTCTAAAAAGAAGACTTCAGAGTGCCTGATGGGAAACAGAAAAGCAGGAAATCCTCCAGCCTTGGTTTACTATCAGACACTCTTCTGTCCCAGAGTGAAGCAGAGAAATCTCTTCTAATTATCAAAACCATATTGGCATTCATGGCTACCTCTGCTGGAATACTTGTGTGGCTTCTTGGGGTGGGAAAACAAGTCTGAATAATTCACAGAACTTTCTGTAATCAAGGCCTCCCATCTTCTCCCCCCGCCAACTTCCCTCACCCCCAACGTTTTCTATTTTTTCCCCACTGACCTTTCTATTATTTTTAACATAATCCTGGGGTACCAGGGAGCCCTTTGCTGAATTATTCATCCCGTCAGATCAAGACATATAAACAAGTCTGCAGCTCTCTCTTTCCCCACCTCCCACTTCCTCTACATGTTGTTATCTCTCACCCGCACTTGGCTTCTTCGGATGGGAAAAAAAAAGAAGTAATATTTGATCCTATGTGCTGTTTGTGTAATAAACATCAGAGGTGAGAAAGAAGCCAGTCTGGCATCTTGGAAACTAGGGGGGGGGTAAGAAAAAGAGGAGGGGATGGAGGGAAGTGTGGGTACTGACACAAACGTCGGATTAAAAAATGACAAGCAACATGAGACACTAAAGCATTGTAGGCATGTTTTATGACCTCATATTTCTGAGTCACTTCAACCACATCTTTCTGTGACCTCCGAGGCAATTGGATGAGCTTGGCGGTGTATATACGTATACTTGAGAAACAGTCTAATCCCAGATAAACAGATATGAGCTGCATTTTCTATTCTGGGGCTCCCTTCATCTCTTCTCCTGTCGGGCAGATGAAGACGGAGACTGGGTCATGGGGACAAGGCTACTTTAAAGCTCCAAGCGATGTACCAAATTCCCTTGAGTCATCTCCGCTGATACTGCTTCTTGTGCAAGTCATCATAAATAATGTAGAGAATATTGAGCCGTGCAGGTATATGCACACAACAGCTGTCTGTATGTGAGAAGAGATCATTTGAGGAAAAGGTTTGGAGTTCGGAATTCATTTTTTGTAGAGAAGCAGAGGGACAGACAAAAACAATTGCCATGGCCTAGAACAAAGCACTTTATATAACTCTCACAGCTTGAGAACAAATATGCTACTCTTTGATATAATACAGCTTAATAAAGCTGCTGGCGTGTTAATGAAGCGACTTCTCAACCATGTTTTTGATGTTTACATGAGTCTGATGAGCTGGAAATGGTTTGAGAGGAAGCACCACAAATATGGCTCTTTTTATTTTTGTGTTGTTGTTTTACAGCTATTAAGGATGTACTGTGAAAACACAGACAGCAAAGGGTTCAGCTCAGTTCATGGTTCCAGTTATGTTTTGAAATGAGTCTCTCTTAGTCGTATCATACGGTCAGTTGCTTGTTGCTAATGTCCACAAATGTAGATCAACTGCAGGGAGTCTTGACCCGCATGTTTGCCCCTTTTACCAAAGCTCAAAAATATTGCCTCATAACACCCTTAAAGTAATAGTCTCGACATTTGGAAAAGTATCGCTTTCTGAGAATGACTGAAAGTTAGACGAGAAAATCAATACCACCATCATATCTGTGCCATAAATATAAAGCTATAGTGGTTAACTTAGCTTAGCAAAAAGACAAAAAGCAGCAGAAAAAAGCTAGCCTAGCACTGTCAAAAGCTAAAACGAGCTCCCTTCTAGCACATGTAAAGCTCACTTTTTAACACATTATACTGTATGGTTTGATTAATCCAGGCTTTAGAGGTGTTAGTTGGTGTATTTTATACCTTTAGAAAGAGCCAAGCTAGCCGTTTCCCACTGCTTTCAGTTTTTACGCTAAGCTAAGCTAAGCTAACTCCTGGCTGAAGCTTCATATTCAACAGACAGATACGGGAGTTAGGGCTGCACAATTAATCAAATTTTAATCACGATCACGATTTTGTCTTCCCATGATCAAATGCAAAGCCACTCTAGCATTCCATAAACCACTGTGTGATCGCGTGCCTCCATGAGCCAATCGGAGTTGTTCCCTGCACCGCGCAGCTTAGTTTATAGATGTAGACAGTCACAGAGAACAGAGTAACGTGAGGAAAATTCCACAACAGGTAGCAGTTGGTCATCATAAGCTGGTCACGATGTTTACCACATTACCAGTAAACGCAACATTTTGTCCTGTCTGTTTTGTTTTTCAGACAACGGCAGTGACTATAGTGCTAGTTTGTGTCTGTTAGCTCATAGCTTTAGCAGCAGACTGTTTGACGTCCCGCTGTTGGAATACAGTCACACTTCACCGTTTAGCTGTCAGCATTTTAGCTGTATTTAATCCAGTTACTACTGTGGCTAACAGTAGGCTAACGTTACCTGCTGTGTAACGTGTTATTAGGGTTTGCTGTAGCTAACAGTAGGCTAACGCTACCTGCTGTGTAACGTGTTATTAGTGTTTGCTGTAGCTAACAGTAGGCTAACACTACCTGCTGTGTAACGTGTTATTAGTGTTTACTAGCGTGACATGCAGCGAGGTTTATGTTGCCTCTAACGTGGGTTTCGGAGCATCAGAGCGCAACGCAGACATGTAAGTAGCAGTGTAATGAGCCAATGAAATCCGCGTTGCTATTTCGTCAGGTAGATACCTTACGGCAAACGTGCATGTATGGAAAGCGGTCACACAACAGCTGAAATGGCATACTCATTCACAGTATCCTTCAATAAAGGAGGAATGTAGCACAATATGGATGTATTAACAGGAATGTAGCAAATAATGGATGTAAAAGCAGTTATAATTAGCCTATTTGACAATAAAATTTGTTTTGGTTAAATCAACAAATAATCGTGATAATTAATCGTGATCTCAATATTGATCAAAATAATCGTGATTATCATTTTGGCCATAATCGTGCAGCCCTAACGGGAGTGGTGTTGATTCTGCATCTCTGCAAGAAAGCAAATAGGCCGACTTCCCAAAATGTGAGAACTATTCTTTTGACGGCTATTAAAAAGCTAATAAAAACAATAGAATTAAGCAAAAAATAAAAAGTATAGATACAAAAATAAACAGAACACTGTTGTTGATTAGGGCTGTACGATACACCAAACCCACGCTTCGGTTCGTTTCATGATTTAAATTTTTTTTTCCAAAATCTTTTCAGTGGTTCATCAACTTGTTCGAATAAGACATACAAATAATAGTAATGGTAACAGTAATGGACAATTCCGCTTCCAACCTGTAGGGGGACCAAAGAGGAAAAGTGCTTTGGTGTTGCTTTAAGGTTAGCCTACTATAAAGGTGCTGGTTGACAAGTAGCTAATGCTAATGCTTGGTATCACGTTAGCTAATTCTTGGTGGGTAACATACGATTACGACATCGTTCAACACGCTCAGTTATTTTTAGTATGATTGTTTTGACCACGGTTAACAGCTAACCCACGAATTCATCAGTAACATTAACTGTATAGATAGACAACCAATCTAATGGTAATTTAGCCAGCTAGCACACCCCTGTCTGTCTGCCTCACTCTCCCGGCGCTGCAAGGCTTCAGTCGGGATGAGAGGTGACGCGGCCCGGGACACATCCACAGTCAGCCCCCAGCCAGCTAGCAGCCGGCCACTATCATTACAGCAATCCAACCCCGGTCAGCACTTAACTCCAGCGCTAAGACCGCTAACGGCAGTTTACTGAACCATCGGGAAACAGACCCAGGCCTCCGAGTCAGAACAGTGGCCATGCGTAATGTTACACCTCCGTTAGTGTTACCGTATTGGTGCCCTTTCCACAAGGCAAATGGCTGAAATCTTAAAACAATGTGAGAGGGGCTTGTGAGGTGAGTTTAGTGGACCGATGGCTGCAACCCTTCTAACAAATTATTACATTGTTTACTGAAACTCTGAGAACCTCAAATTGCCTTGTTGTTAGGTTTTGTCACCGGACCAGAAGCGATGCATCGTGTCTCTTTGCACCTCTGCTTTTTTTTATGTTCTTCAATTTTGTAGATTACTTATGCATATGTGCGGGCTCCAACTAACACTTAATTTTATCATTGATTTATCCGCAGATTATTTATTTCATCTGTCGATTGACTAATTGATTTTTCGAAACACGCTTCAGCTCTACATACGGCTATTAGCTATTGACTATGGTTGTGTGTAATGTATAGTTCATTACACAGACTTTCCTGTCTCTTGCATGAAAAAAAAGAGCACCATTTCAAAAAGGTCTTCTTTTAGAAGCAAAATGGGATTGTCTGGACTGTTGAGACTAATGAGATTTGTGATCAATGCCAACCCTTTTCATGATAGACAGCCAATCCCTTCTGAATGGCTTCCCCACTCAAGAGCAAAGAAAGCTCAATTCCTTAATGCCCGACCTTTGAACAGTCTCCTCAAGAGAAATCTCTGCAAAAGAAAAAACAATAAGTGAGTGCCCAATAGGAACTGAAGCTTGATGACTGGATGACATCATGATTTGCTATAAGCCAAACGCACTGAGCCTCTCCTACTCTAAAAAGGACAAGTCAAGGTCAGTCGGGTCACTTTGACGCAGTGAACCATCAGCGCCAACATGCGCCGGTATCACGGCACCATTCTCTCCGTCACCACATGGCTCAGCTCCCTTATTTTCTGCAGGAATGTCCAATCGATATTTTTTTTCTTTTTTTTATGTGAGAAAGTGGCGCTCTCCCCTTGTCAGTGAGAAAACTCTGCCGGAATATTAACAGGTAGTTGCCATGGCAACAGGCGACTGCTGCCTAACATTGCAGTGATTGCCTGAGCTGGAAAGAAAAGCAGCATTTTCTTTTTCTGTCTTTTTTCCTTTTACTGTAAGGAAAAGCACATGAAAAAAAGCTCTCTGGCTGCTCTGAGAGTTTTAAGCCCCAGAGCCACATCCACATGGATGACCAGCCATTCAACACAAAAAGGATCTCATCATTGGGGGATGATTCAGTTGGGTAACTGCTGCATCTAGTGTACCAGAGAGACATTTATTCTCTCATCAATAATGAATGAATGTACTTGAGACTCAGACCACATTAGCAGTGAAATGGCCAAAATGATTAAACGGCCGACCCAACTGGCTAACTGCAAATGTCAGCCGTAGATCCATGACCCAGCTGTTGGTAGAAGCCCACAGCGGTGAGAGAAAGAGTGGACACCGGAAAATATACTAGATTCAATAGAGCCCCATTGTGCATTTATAGCAATGTGGAGGTCTAATTAGATATAAATGTTTAAGTGTGGTCCAAGCTTTGTGGCTCCCAAGGTGATCAGCAGCTCTCATCTCCTCTACAAAGAATAACCAACCATGTGGCTCGTTGACGTCAGCAACTGAACCAGCAATGCTGCATGTGTATACACTATATCAGGCATCACCATATGGTTACACTAATTTAATATAAATATTCTAAATGCTAGGGTTGGGTATCGTTTGGATTTTTACAATTCCGATGCCGAACCGGTACTTTTAAAACGATTCCGATTCCTAAACAGATTCTTCAAAAACTGAAAAATGACATCAAAGATAGGCTTTTTTATAGTTTTTTCTTAATTGAAAATTATTTCAATTTAACAATATATTAATGTTTTAAAGTACTTAAATATATAATAAGTAAACCTAAGTCACCTAACACACAACTACAATAATTTAACAATAAATAACAAGTAACAACTAAATAAATCTTGAGTTGGTATGCTAACTAAACCAGCTTCAAACTTTATTTGCCTTCTCTGGCAAGATAGGACACCTCTCCTGACTTATGTCCTGAACGACAGACTAGCAGAGCAGGGAGTAATAAGTTTAGTAGCGATCACGTGCAGTGAATGGTTAATATGCTTTCACGTCCGTTTTGGTGAGCCCAGAGGGAAAATATGCCATTTTAAAAGTAGCCTACATTTACGATAGCTAACTAACGGTAGACTACAGAGAAAGTGTGATATTTTTACGTCCGTTTCAGAGCGTGTATAAAAAGCCGTCTATCAGCAGGGATTGTAGAGTGCATGTCAGAGAATAGCGCGGAGAAAGAAAAAAAAGAGTCTGCCGCTGTCCGGAGCGGCAGAGGGAAAATATTTCAGTCGACATATTAAGTGGAACCGAAATGAACGAAATGAGGTACCCAACCCTACTGAATGCAGAGTGACGGAGACCCCAAAGTCCCAAAACATACGTGTTTTTTTTGAACTTGTTAACTGTGTGAGCAAAATGTGGAGTTATTTATTGTATGCAAACAAGATCAACACATTGTGTGCAATGGTTATCTTGTGGGGGACAATATACAGCAATTTACCATACATTCATAGGCACCTCTACCATGCAGATGCACACGGCAACCTCAACATAGAGAGAACTTAATCAAGTTTTATTTTCATTGTCAAAGAAATTCTTGCCACTCTAGCATAAAAAAAACCAATGAACTGTCCTCAGCAGGAATCATGTGTTCTGTATTTTAGGAGAAAATGCAAGTTGGAAGATGCATGGGTTTAGATGTTGATGTTCATAAAATGCAAAGAAAATGACCATAAAAGTGAAAAAGAGTCCTGTAACCTAAGATTAACCCTGAGAACTCAGGACATAGATGGAAACTTCACAGGAGACAGTATTTAAGTACCAAATTATGTGTATATTTATGGCTATTCTTTACCGGTTCTTCTCATAATGTTGATAATGTTTTCAAAGCAACTGAGTCAAAAGAATCTTGGGAAATGAAGGCAAATTCAATGTGTCAAGTTACATACCTTTTTTTTTAACCTTTTCTTGAAATATATTTATAGAATCATTAGATGTGCTCGGTAGCAGTCTCAAACTTATAAATACCTTTCCCTTAGATCCACAGCTTTTGTACACTAGGTAATAATTTGTGCCCACAAGATAACATCTTATTCTCACAAGATGAAAAATGTAATCTTCTGGGACTTCAGGGGCTTTGTAACAGAACAAATCTGGAGCCTGACATCAATTCATTAGTTAGAGTAAAATAAATAATAAACACATATTTCTGACTATCCAGCATTAGAGTAAGGCCAGTTAGAAGGGTACAACCTCAGTAAGAGAGGAAACTAATGAGACCAAGCAATTTTGAAACCATGAAACAGGTAAACATGCACATAATGCAGCTATTGAGAGAAAGATTAGCAAACCTTCCACGATTCTGAATGACACATTACATAAAGGAACTTTAAACGAATGTATCAAAACCCAAAGTTGTTCTTTGTCATTCATTATTTCAGTCTTCACCCGCTCTGCTACCAAGTAATGGTATACAACTCTTCACATGGTGACAGCCCTGCAGTAATCACTGAGGAGCAACTACTACATCGTGGATAATAGCTCAGTTTGGTGACGTATTCTGACATTGCCCTTACAAGTGTTTATTTCACTGGCTTTCAGCGCCTGTTCACTCTGCAGACAGACAACACGCAAAGTGTCAGAGAGTACTACAATTATGTTTCTCACACACTGTGATAGCAGCTCTTAATGGAAGTCCCTGCTTTCTTGTACCTAAAAGGGGTGCCATGAAGGCCCTTCGGTTATAAATCAGACCTCAGTGATGAACAAAGCTGAACATAAATATGCTGCCTGAAAATAAGTCTAATGAACGTCAGAAATATCAGAAGAGCAACAAAGAAGGGTGTCCCATGTCTCTAGTTAAGACACCAGATTCATTTTATTCCGCCAAATTTCATTCAAATGTAGGGGAAATTGTATGCATTAGGCATGGAACAGTGCAAACGTTCCTCAGCGAGGACGCGGGACTCCCCCAACAACGACCTGCTGCTAAATGGTACATTTTCACTTTTCAGCCACCACTACAATGGACTGGAATTATTGAAATGTATCATTTTCACACCACTAAAATTTCCACTTGTCTAATACCTCACTTTATGACTAGATAATGTTACCTCTGAACCTCCCTCTCCTAACATGAGTGTTCACACATTATTCCAAATAGTTAGCCCAACTGCTAGCCTTTAAATTAAGCCTGAATTAACTATTGTTTATTGTTTTACATATTTGTATCAAAAGCAAAACCAAGTACAAACTGTGTATGTCTCTTTTTCAAACTAACTGAATTGTATCAGTGTTATTTTGGGATGTTATTCAGATGTAACTCCCAGTGATGGGGACTTTGGAACATGGCATAATCTTTTCAGTGCAACATGCTGTATGTCCAACAGACCATTTTCATTGTACTTAACTTAAAGGAGAACTCCGGGCAATTTTTACATTAATCTTGATCGCTATAGGTAGTGAGTACTGTCGATAGCAAAAAGAACGAGCTGGAACATAGAGCTGCTGTCCGGAGGCCATCCACCAGACTAGCAGGGGCTCATTGGATTGTTGTCGGCTGCGGGAGGCGAGGAAGGCAGGGAGGAAGCAGAGGCAAGGGTGCCGGACGGGCCTGCTAGCCCGGCTAAAGAAACTACCACACAGTTCGCCACTGCAAAGACTCCTACCAACGCCAGATCCATGTCACACACAATAGATAAGCTACAAATACACACGGAATTGCTGCGTGATGATTACCACAGAAGCCTGGCTGAACTGGGCTGAACACACTCCCGGACGGCAGCTAGCAGCTAGCAGGGCGGGCTAGCAGCAGGATGTTTGAGTTGAAAACACATCTTGTTGTCAGTTAAGAGCCCCGTTCATGTTGCACAGACATTTTAATTGCATTTTGTGTCTGTTAAAAGGCACAAAGGCACTATTTATCTTATGCCCCCATAATTGCCATTTTAGCAAAGTGAGCTCTGGGCATCAGCTGCAGCAGCTCCGTGTTGCTAGCACCGATTCAGCTTGTTTTTTTTTGCTATCGACAGTACTCACATACATATATCAATCGATCAAGCGATCAAGATTAACGTAAAAAGAGTTCTCCTTTAAGGTGTTGTGTGGTCTTTTTGTAATTAAATGCATTGTGTGCATCGTTGAGGCCTGACAAACGTGTTGCATACATTTCCTTCCTCATAAAACGTACCAAACATAACTTTTTTTAGTCTTTAAAGCTGTGCAATGTTTACATCCATGTTTGCTAGCTTGCAGTTCTTTTTCACTGCCTTTACGGGGCCCACTGTTATGTTTTTTGTTTTTTTGGGACATTATCACCACGGCGCTACCAACTGTCCACAGTGTAAAACCATCGGCAGGAATGTCAAGCTAATCAGGGACCCACTCGCTAAAGCACAGAACCACAGCTCCACCTTTAGGGCTTCAGTGCTCTGCATACTCTGCTGTCACTTGCATTCAAACACACCACCCCCACCCCAGCATCCACCTGCTGGCTCTTAGTCTAAGTTCACCTTGGGGGGAAGTTATTATCATCACTCCCCAATCCCTGCTGGGCTGAACTTGTTGTTTCCTTGTGGTGAGCGACAAGGTCAGAGTCTAGACGCATAATGACTGAACTGTTGTTCTTCTCGCCACGTGGGATGTATCGTAGGTGTAATGAAACTCCTGATATCTCAGGACATGACTCGGAAATACAACTAGGAGGTCTAACATGGCTGCTTGTAATTATAGTCGGTACGATATGACATGAACGCAAGATAAGATACTCTAAAATGGACGCAGAACAGAGAATAAAGTAAAGTTCATTTTTCACTGTTTTCTTATGTGTAATAAGCATAACTGCCTCACGGGGCCGCTAGCGTGGCTTTATACGTGTTTTAGCTTCTGTTGCTGCTAACGAACCTGAACATATCTCCATCCGCTCATTAGCATTCAAATGATCCATCTTTTTCCATCACACTTGTTTTCAGTGAAAATTCCCCCTCTTCTACAGTGTTATAACAAGATGGGCGCTCACATCCCCATAAATAAATCAAAACAAATATATGTATCCGGCCACGTAATGAAAACATGTGTTTTACTTGGAATGAGTTTTGACAGCGTATGCTCATCCACTGCCAAACGGCTGCATCTAATACTAACATTAAAACTTTGATTTTCTTCCTCTGCCTCTCTCTGCATGTTTGCACACTTTCTCTTCATGACAATTTTCATCACTGCAGTCTTTTGTGTGCACCACTGAACTACTGTCAAGCAGAAAAGCCTAAATGAAAGTTTCCCTCAAAATTCTTCAACTGAATATGAAATTAGCTTTTTGTTAACAATATATTCTGATATTTCTCAGAATATAATTAGAACAAAGGGTGCACGTCATATCCCATCCTAAATACCCTGAGTTTATACATATTACTAGGTGCTGTCCTGTCCTGAAGTATTGTAAGTGTTGTAAAGTGGTTCCCATTTAAGGGGTCTGCTCCTTCCAAGGGGTCACCAGGGTCTGTGAGATCATTATTAAAGTTCTGCTACACAACTTTGTATTCATTTTTCCTCTGAAATGTAGGGGAGTAGAAGTAGAAAGTAGCATCAAATGGAAATACTCAAGTAAAGTACCTCCAAAGTACACTTACTTACTTTCCACATATTGCTGTGATTACAGGAGTTGTGAAAATTACAAACTTTGCATCTTACTGCAACCTTAATCTATTTACACAACATTCCAATTCCGGAATTGTTCAGTTGCCGCCGGAAATTCCGCCGAATGTCCCTCATTTAGGCCAGATGTTGGTTCCCTTGGGCTTTCTTTGTGTTGGCATTTTAAACTCTGGTGGATTTATGAGGACTATGGTTAACTGCTCCTCAGATCTCTGCAGGGTAAATCCAGACAGCTACCTAGACTATCTGTCCAATCTGAGTTTTCTGTGGTAGTACAATGTTTTTCCCGTTTCCTGTTTCCCGTCACATTTTGAACGGGCACTGTACTAGTGAATAAAATCAGCACAAAACCTCTCTTTGTGCCTTGAACGACACCACTGTCTTGTCCGTCTGTTGCTTGCATTATGCAGATATTATTTATTCAAAATGAGTGGTCTGCATTCCCCGGTTCAGTCTGTGTTCTCAATGGACTCGTCTGACTCATCCCAATCACCGGGGGCGAAGAGGCAGTGTAATGCAATCAGACGCAAAACAAATATCAGCCTGTGTGTAACGAGCGGGGACGACGAGAAGAAAAACAGTGGTGTCACAGAGGGTCGCCATTAAGTGGTCTGAAAATGATAAAGCAAACACCCTAAACCTTTTACCTTTTTTTAGTAAAAGTTCTTCTTAGCACATATTCCAAATTGAATTTTCTATTTTAAAATCAGTTTTCTTCTCACTCACTCCTGTTAAATACATGCCATAGTGTTAACATAAGACTTTGTTATCTACAGTTAATTCTCCTTTATAGTATGACTAAACCCTTCAACAGCAAAATCCAGTCCAGCTCTGGTGTACTGACAACATGTAAAAATGAGTATGAAAAAGGTCAGCCATCAGCTACAAAACATCCTTTCCCTTTCATAAGCAGCATTTCTAAATACAAGAGGAAAAAATTATCTCACTAGACACATGAATTTTTCTCCACATTTCAGATTTTTTTCCCCAGCAATTCAAATAGGTCTGCTGCTCATTGACCACCATTTCCTCTGGTAAAATAACAAGCAAGCCAATCCAACCTTTTTAGAACTTTTTTCATGAATGGCTGTGCCATCTGTTTGTACCAGAAAACAGCAACAGAAAAATTGCGACAAGGTTTGATGAGATAAACACAGCTGTACAGGTTGTTGTAGGTCGATTTAGAGAAACAAACCTCTTAAATCAACAAATATTCTTCAATTTGCATGACAAACCGACCCTCTGTGTTGCTTAAAGAGACGTCAAAGGGACAGACACATCAGTAACTATGTCAGGTAAAATATCACCTTTTCCAAACAGACCAAAAGCTAACATTAACACAATGTCAGACTGATTATTTAGGTGAAAAATGGCAACTGACAAACATTTGCACAGATGAAGTGACAGTGAAGAGTATATTTACACAAAGCAGAAATCTCTTACTCAGGTAAATGTAACCACACATAGGGACACAATTTGCCTAGAAATCTAGACGCACCCCTTGCAAGCTGGAAAAACCAAATTCTGGCCGGGCCAATCACATCGTGTATAAAGTTGGTGGGTGGGCTTATGGCTACTGCTGGCAAACAGCAGTCTTTTGAATTGGGTTTGGCATTTTCTCAATTAAATTCTTGCTGTGAAGGGTGTGGGGCTTCTGTACATGAACACACAATTTTTTGCCAACGCCGGAACAGTTTTGGTTATTTCACATGAGGTTTGTTTGGGATCTTCTCAATGGTTTGAAGTGGAAATTTAGCATTATAATATTAATATGTGATGACAGCTGTAGGGTTCGGTTGTTGTGTTGCCAGCACGAACAGATCTTTGTCCCCTAAACTCTCAATAAACAATAACTAAGAATGCGTTTCGCAAACTTTAACTAAGACTTTAGTTTTCAGGTAACCCAGCTGCTGCCACTGGTGAGTTCGACTTACAAACACACTTTGTTCAAACCCACAGGACAGATACCAAATACCTCAGACTGACTGTGTATAAAATAACATACAAAATGTTGTTCTTTTACTGGGATGGTGCAACCAGATTAAAAAACTACTACTAGATACCAGATGTCCCAGGGTTATACTGATATCGATATTTGAGTTAAAAAAAAAAGAATCCTTTAATGACATTTTGGCCGACAGTAATTCTTATGTTAAGCAATTAATCCTGATACAGGTCAATTCGATATTTTCTTGTAAGTATTGTGATCAAGATTAACTTGCCAGTGCTCTCACATATACACCAGTACCATCTGCAATAAGCTAATATGAGCCGATATAGCCACCTTGCTGATTGAACGGCCTAGCTCTAATGTATCTAATTGCGTCAGTCGGGAATGAGATGATATTAACAAACTTCAAACTACTTAATGGGAAACAAAAGGGGAAAACTGTATGTTATAGAGGAATAGCCTTTTATAGATTGAGCTTGTTTGGACAAGAAGCCTGGACAGAAGGAAACATGTGCCAGCCCTTCATGGATTCAGTATCTTGCTGAAGGTCCCGTGGTATGGCCACATTAAAAGGATCAACACTGTTTTCGTCCGGGCTGTCTGTCTCATTCTGCTGCGTCCCCACGGTGCTTCCGTTCTCAATCGAACAGCATTTCAGCAGAATTACCTGATCGATAATGTTGTGTTTTGAGTGGATTTTTATTTGCATTACACAGACCGATGCAGAGTGTGAACATCCTGCTGAATGCAGAGAACAGATCAGGTGCTTTATCAGACACCGTTTCATATGGAAAACCTCCCAAAATGAGCTGACGGCCATTGGGGTTTATGTACTCACACTATTACATTACAGCTATATATAGCACGTACATGTATTTAAAGGTCAGCTTCGAGGCAGCATATGATCAAACATTTATCACCTGTTTTAGTAGTGTGGAGGAAACTCATTCCTGTGGGTTTTCCCTGAAGGAATCTGTACCAGGTGTAGAGAGGAGGATGGATACTATCCAGCCTGTCAGCCCCTCCCGCGCCGCCATGTGTACCCAAATAGAACACGTCTCTAATTTGGCAAGTGCGGTGCTGACATTTGGATCCTCTGCCCTGTGGGAAGGGTAACGACCTCGCATTGTGATGCAGCTACCGTACAACACCTGATCTGTTCTCTGTGTTCAGCAGGATGTTCTCACACTGCATCATTCAGTCGAACTCACACACAAGATTCCCTTCAAAACGGAGCGTAATCGATTGGGTAATTCTTCCAAAATGCTATTTGATTGAAAGCAGAAGCAGTGTGAGGCAGCAGAAAGAGACGGACCGGCCTCTGGCTACGGAGGTCTCCCCCCACACAGAGGGCTTGAGCTTGATCCCTCCCCTGCAACCAGATCAAAGTACCTTTCAGTAAGACCCTAAACCTCTTCTGGCTGCAGAGGGGCCACCACATTGCTGACTCTGCAACACAGCAAAAAGGAGGGAAGCTTTCCAAGGATAACAAGCATGCACTGACAAAACTTTTTTTATTCCTCACCGCTCCATCCAGCTCTAACTTTATTTGTTCCTCAACCCAGTTCTTGTTTTCCTAATCCCAACCTGTATTTCTTTTCCCCCGCGTGTGACGTTAAAACCAACCGTAGCCTCGCGATAACACGCCATGTGACGTGTATGTTTACGTCGTGATACAGCAGACTGCTGTCTGCTGCATACAGTGTAGATATACACGCGGATAGCTCAAAATGCGTACAGATAACACGCCACTTGGCTTTAGGAAAGTGGCAAGTATGTTTACGCAAAGTCATGATGCCATGTTGGATCTGCTGTATAATAACCTTATAGGCTTTTATAGATTATTTTTGCATCTGCAACAACAAAAGCCATTAATGATTTTTGAAGTCCTCAGTACTTTCAGCACAAATCTGACACTACCCGAAAGTCCTCACACTGAGTGCCCCCAGCCCCACGTACGGACAATAAAATAAATTAAGCGCCATGTGCAGACAGAGTTGGCTGTGTGAGGCTTGACTGTGCATTGACAACTTGACACTATATCCATTAAGTGTGGGTTTAATTACCTTGAATGACAGACTTAGGCTGACGTGAGGCTTCCACGTTTATTTGTTTTTCACACACTTTTGAATCACCAAGCTCCAAGTCAGAACTATCATAGGTGTCAAAAATTTACCATATGAAATTACAGCTCGACTGTTGACATGAAGGCTGTATACAAGGTACAATAACTCACATACGTGAACGTGGTTAACAGTACACCCGCACAGGTGTTTTCACTTATGCCTGATTAGAGCTCTTCTCATTATGTAATTTCCAGCATAGCTCCATCCAGCTTCAACCTGACTGGAGGTCTAATCAAGCAGAGGATTGAAAACGCCTGTGTGGATGTGCAGGCCTTTAATTCATTTTGAATTCCCCATGATGTAAAAAGCATCGCTCCAGTACTACCTGGACTGTTGAAACAGTTATCAAGACGCATAATTGCTTTTTAGCATGTTTATCAACGCCATTCCGCCACCAGTGACCTACATGAGTAGTATGCGAGTAATATGAAAGGACGTAAGTCCACAGAGGTTGGTTGGGGTGGTGGATGGGTGAAACACAGGACTTTCACCCAGGAAAGCTGGGATCGTGTCCTGCATGTGGCATTTTTCAACCGTGTTTTTGGTTTTTTAAGCCTTCCCCAATGTTTCTTTCCTAAACCCAACCGTTTATTGTTTTCTTAAGCGTGTGACGTTGGTCACCGTCATTTTTTTGCCTTTCCCAATGTTCTTTTTCTAAACCCGACCTTTTCATGATGCCATGTTGTGTTTGAAAACAGCACATTAAAAAAAGAAATCTGTACAATATTGAACAAAAGTTTAAAGGAGATAGACTACTATACTTATTTCTGCTTTTGATTTTTTTTTATTATACGTTTTATGTTTTATTGGTACTCCGATGGTTGATGGTTGAGACAGAAAAAAAACAGCCATAATAACTGTCATTACTTTGGGGGCTTTTTGAAGGAAGGATAATAAAACATTAACACATTTTAAATACACTAGTAACAGTGTTAAACAGAAATTCAGCTTACATTATGTCACCTATTTTAGGAATGTTGTGGTTGCCAAATGGGATATACAATCCATTTTGGTTTTACACCCAAAAGAAATGACTATAATAGAAAATGTGCTACATTATGAAAGTAGCTCCAGATAATAAAGGTTGTAGTGATTACCATTGATGAAACCTATTTCTCCCACAGATGATCATTTTGGGCAGTAAAAAACACACTTATGTATGTATTAACTACAGCAGTCCCTTCTCTTCTGGGGTTATTTTCAAAAGCAAGGCATGAAAGTCCACTTTGAACAGAGACAATAGCTGTGACGCAAGTCAAAAAATCCAAGCAGATTTGGACTGGCAGCTCTATATTTGGGGGGCGATATGACTTAATCTTGATGTTAAGGTTGGCGACATGGCTGATGTGACCATGCAGCGTGCTCACAGGTCACTGGGCTGCAAGGCATCGCGGCCAGTCGTGGAAGGTTGGGAAGTGGCTGAGGTTACACAGCTGTGACTGGCTGAAGCCCAGCGGCCAACCTCCAATGATTTCACACGTCCCAGCAGAGCCACAGAGCTCTGATCCCACAATGAAAGAAGGAGAGCACGGCAGAGATGATCAAGAGAGTGTGAAAGAATAATGGGGACGAACTACAATGAACCTGAAGGATGCAGAGAGAAGCGGACATGTACAGCATTTGAAAAGAAATTGGAAAGAATACAAGTGATTGATGTGCGGAGACTGTAAAAGGGGAAGCTGTGAGAGCCAGGAAGTCATGTTTTTTTTATCTTTCAGCTTCACTGTGATTGTCTTTTTGAGGACTTATCCTCTCTAACCTGGCCTGAAGGAAAGTGACCAGCTCCGGCAAACAAAAAAAAAAAAACATAAGAGACGTCTGACAAAAACGCCTGAGCCTGGCTCAACTTATCTCTGCAACGCAATGTCATTCACCACTGTACTGTCTTGGCATTCGGAGGAATTTCCGGCAGCACCGGAGCAATCCCGGAAGTGGAACGTTGTGGATAGAGATTACTAATTTGTTAACGTGACAGAAAAATTCTCGTTTCCAAATATTTCAGATGGAAACATTATAAGTTGTTTTTTACCTAGTTAGCGGCAATGATTTG
The DNA here is from genome assembly GCF_004354835.1 of Perca flavescens. Classification (NCBI taxonomy): domain Eukaryota; kingdom Metazoa; phylum Chordata; class Actinopteri; order Perciformes; family Percidae; genus Perca; species Perca flavescens. The sequence continues at coordinate 7,197,642 of NC_041353.1, forward strand.
TTAATTTAGCCAACAGTAGGAGATTGGAGGCTTATCTTCCTGTTCTGATCAAACCTGATTAAAAATTTCATATCCAACTTTTATGGAAGATTACAGTCCCGCAACACACAGAATTAAAAGCGTATGGGTGAGAGACCTGGGGACTGAGTTTTTGGAAGTTGGCGTGGCCTGATGTAGTGGAGTCGATCTGGATTTTTCAAACCAAGGGCTTTCTTTGACAAGTGTCCAGGAAAAACTTTTAAACAAGATTCTCCTATGTCAAGAATCAATGGATTAAGCCCAGACTTCCTACCAATGGCATAAAGAAATCTTTATAAAGTTTTGCCAATGGAGCGCTTGAACTCAGTGTTGAAGGGGAATGAAATGGTATTTGATAAGCTGTGGAGGCCTTTCCTAAACTACCTCCCAAAGTGAACAGCAGACCTAGTACGCAGGGGGCATTGCTCTGTGGCCTGGCATCCTTCCAGAGCTCCTGTGAATGTCTAATGCTCTCTCCTGGGTATTTTTGCTTTGCATTAGCTGTGTACTCCCTGATCCGTGTAATGTATCCAAGCTCGGAGATTTCTGTATAATTACTTCCAACGTAAAGTGTATGTCTACATGCCATGCTGTTTTTTTCTCTGCATCCCTTAGAGTCTGTGGTCTGCTCATATCTATCTTTGCCTCGTTTAATTAACGATTAATTAATCCAAATACCCATTTCTTCGAAAACTTTCTACACATGACAAGCATTAAATCAGGTATCTTTGCAAACTGTACATGTGTCATACAAGAGCGGAGAGTTTGACAGGCGTAACAAAAATAATGAAAGTAGGTACACAATGATGTACCTTTCCGGTAGGGAGATGCTGATCTTTTAAACAAGCGCTCCCAGGTGAATGAAGGGCCATGTAGAGCAACACATCATCATCATAGAAAATGTCAAACCTCCTGCACTTCTATTTTCTAATGTTAGGCTGCTGACATCTCTCTGATAAAACCTGGATGTTTCTTGGAAGTGTGTGTGTGTCTGTGTGTGTGTGTGTGTGTGTGTGTGTGTGTGTGTGTGTGCGAGACAGGGGGAGAGAGAGGGTTTCTGTGTGTCAGCCAGTCTGCAGCTCTTCTCACATTGCCATTCCCAGGCCGACTGCTCTGGCGTTAGCTCGATTAACAGTCAGCCGCCTGTCCTCTCCTCCCTCCCTCACCGCTGAGAGGGTTAACGCGACCTTCGGGTCCCCAAATATCGCCCAGTCACAATGTTCCGACATCCCTGGGCCTGTCCAGATGGTCAGCATATGTCTACGCACCACGTACAGCGAGCCGACAGACAGGGCCGAGGAATGTGCACTTTCTGAGCTCAGTGGTTTGTTTACCCCGTGTGCCCCTCTGGTGTTTATTATGGACATCTTATATTATGTGCAAATAACATATGAATAACTGAAATAGTGTTGGGCCCATTACACTAAAAAAGGAGTCTGTTATTATCTTCTTAAATGTTTTGTCACACCTACAAAACTAAAGATGCAGTTCTCTCTACTTTAATAGGAAATATTTTGGTGAAATAAATGCTTATTTCATCTTCTTTTGTAGTGGGTGTTTTTCAATGCAACTGCAACTGCCAATGTTTTATTATCAGGAGATTAAAATACTGACTTTTAAGAAAACATCAGATTTTTATTTTATTATGTTATTTTTTAAACTTTTGGCTGCTTTTTTGCTGTTTTCTGTGTTTTGATCTTTGCAAATTGAATGTTTTTGAGTCTTGGTCCAAACAAACACTTTGAGGGTGTCACCTTGGGATTCTGGGAACTTGTGATGGGTCATTTTCACTATTTTCTGACATATAGACTAAACAATTGACCTTTTTCACAGCATAGGAAATCACAGATGTTACTAAAAAACATTATGAGCCGGCATGCACAGTGCTAGGTCCCTGAAACTGTATTATTTATCTGTGCGTTTCCTACTGTGACAATGCAAAAGTGCCTTCTGTGGAAAAGCCCTATAAATTAGGAAAATAATCGACCGATTAATCTATGACACAACAGAGCACACCCACATTAACACACTTAAACCTGCAGGATATCTACAGGTTCAAGTTCAAATAGTCAATATGGACTAACCAGACAGGAAAATTACTTTAATTGAGATTAAAAAAAAGGGTTGGGAAATGCTGCAAAGAAAGGAGTCTGCATTTTTTTAGGGGAATGTCAGAGGGACGAAGCATGCCTCAGTGCATGAATATGAGCTGGCTGCATTTACCGCAATTACTGTCTCAGCAACACGGATTCAAACAGCTTTATACCACGACGAGACACCGACACCTGAGGAAGAGTCACGGCTGACAGCAGGTCGGATCATGTCTATTACAAACACACACACACACACACACACACACGGAAGGGTACCTGAAACAAAACATATCTGTGCTGACAAGGGATGTAGTGGCTGCTAAAATATCCACAGTGAAATATGCACTACATACAGTAAACTAATGTGCTTCCTGATGGAAAATAAAAAAAAACTTGCAAAGACAATCAGCCTGCTCCATCTGATAAATAACGTCATTTAATTCATTAATCATTGAACAAGCTCATTAACATCTCATGTGTATTTTTGCATCTAAATATATATATATATATATATATATATATATATATATAAATAAAACTGGTTCTGTGTCGACAGTGTCTTGCAACTGCTGGTGCAACATGAGGCAACACAACTAATTCATATGAACATTTAGAGCGACACCACAAACTCATCCATGTCTGATGAGTTCAAATCTAGGACTAAATGCCATCCAGTGAGACAGATGTCTCTTTTGAAATGCTTAGGTCAGGGTTGCACTACAAGGAAGACAGAGACAACTGCCACAAAGAAACACTAGACTTTCAAACTTGAGTCAAGTTACTGTATCGCTTCAAATTGTTGTTCCCAAGCACTGTTTTAAATTTTAGTGCGTAACTTTTTGATATTAATGAACGTCACTTACATTCAAGCCATTGCCAAATGAGTTGTTACAAAGCAGAAACTACGCACTATAGCTTTAAATAAAAGACCAGAATCCTCAACAACAGGTACAGTATCTACACTACCGTCATGCACAGAGGTTTCCTGGTTTTCTATCCAAGAACTTTGCAAGTGCAGATAAGACAAATCTGAATTAACAAGTGAGTATTAGATAAAATAGCTATATGAAACTAGAAAAATAAAAATAAAATAAAAATCTGTGCTGAAATAAACTGAAACTGTCTTGTCTGTCCCTCCATGCTAGCAGCTCTAAGGATGTACGGGTGTAAGGATGTATTTAGCACAGTGGTACTTTGAACTAAATCCTAACATCAGCATGCTAACATGTTTACAAGGACAATGCTTACATGCTGATGTTTAGCAGGTGTATGTTCACCATTTTTGTTAGCTTGTTAGCATGCTAAGGCTCATTAACAAGCACTAAATGCAACGTAGAGCAGAGCCTGATGGGAATGTCATTAGTTTTACAGGAATTGGTCATAAAACAAAGCATTACACAAAGTTTGGAGCTAAAATAAAATCAGGGGATCACCCTGAGTCATTTTCTGGGGACCATGAATGTCTGTGCAACAATTCAACAAAATGCAATTCAACAGTTGTCGAGATATTTCAGTGTGGACCAAAGTGGTGGACCGCCTAGTCTCGCTTTGCCAGACCCTCCTCCAAAGCACTCTGAAAGAGGGTCTGCCTACTCCACACAGCATCCGGGATGGGAGGAAAACGTGCTCTGGTTTAATGGCATTTCTTTAAAACCAATCAGAATTGTCATGGGCGGTGCTAAACTCAGATTGGACAGATAGTCTAGCTAGCTGTCTCAATTTACCGTGCAGAGATCTGAGGAGCAGTTAACCATAGATTAAATCCAACAAATTTAAAATTCCAACAGCGGAAGGAAACGGAAAAGACATGCATGCAGCGTTTTTCCTGCAGCACCAGAACCAATCCCGGAAGTGGAACGCGAAGGACATAGACTATGGACCGACCAACACCACAATTCTTCTGCTAATGAAGAAAGACGATTTCAGAGTTGCACCAGTTTGTTTCTCAAAACATGAGTCAGTGTGACATCAGGATCACAGGTAAAGAGGATCAAACATCATAATGCCATTTGATTAAAGAAAAATCCGAAGAAATTGTTGTATATGAGTGTATGTTCACTCTGCCTAAAAAAAAGAAAACGCCTTTGTCTTTAGGCTTTATGTGGTCTCCGGTAACAAATCATGAAAACTACAGTGGCACCGGCTCCACACCATCACACTGTTATGGCTGATGTGTCTTCAGGGACTCAGGTGTGGTCGGATTATTACGCCTCACTTCCCACAGTGAGGACCACAATGATATTGCTAAAAGTTTTAAACAGTTGCTGCGCTCTGTTTACCCGCTTCAATTATGTTCAATTATTCTCAACTTGAGCCTCCAGATGCAGCACCAGTTGTTTTGTACTGCTGCTTTGGAGTGCTTATTTGATTTTGTGGACTTTATGTCATATTATACTGAACGTCAGAATGTGTTATGTTACTTTGTACAATCAATATATCCCTGCACCTGCAGAAATTTGCATTTGTTGTCCTTAAACCCACTGGTTTCTGTGTCTGAGGTGCATGAATTACAAACTTAAAGTGTTATAGTAAATGTTCTTTATCACATTTCTGTTGATACATTTGTTGCTAAGTGCTCATTGTTGTAGACTGTCTGCAAGATATTTCACTTTGTAATCAAACAATGATCCATAATGGGAAATCCTGTTGATGGGAGTTTGAGTTTATGATGTTCTTTTGTTTTTCTTTTTTAACCACAGTGGTTATCACAGTTCATGGTAGCTTGCCAATTTAGCTCTTTATTCAAGTCTGCCTCCACCATAAAACCTTTATATGCAACTCATTTCCTTTGCCAAATACATTTTGGAGGAAAATAAATTGCTGTCTGGATTATTTTACTCTATAAGAAGTAGAGTAAGAAGGTTTTGGTGGCTGGTTGGGTGAACACTGTGCAGGGAGACCGGGGTTTTTGTGCCCCAGATGTTTTTATGTTTAGGCTGCTTGAACATTTGGATTCGGATGGTAAAGACTGTGGTGTTGGTCATACTTTATATCCATATATTTACTGCATGTCATAACCTTCTCTCTCTGCACTCATTTTCTGTATGTCAAGCGTCCAATAAAGGCAAAATGACAAAGAATACAATATTTACATTCCCATCTTGTGCTTTGAGTTCACATTTATTTTGTTAATATTTAACCAAGAACCACAATCTTTTCGTGAACTTAACCAAGTGCTTTAGCAGCCTAAACCAGACCCAGGTTTTTCTAAATCAACTCACATGTCGACTGCAAACTCTTAAATATTTTTCCTTTAAACTTAAGCTACGGGAGGTTTTTTTTTTACACAGCTGAGAGAAAGTCCTTTCATTTCATAGACCTTATTAAATAAATCCAATACTAGATCATCAAGACAACTATCAGGTCTACAACTCACGTTAACATCAAGTGGGATGAAGGATGCAAACCCAGTTGTCTCCGGTGTCAAAGTCTTTAGTAGTTTTTACCATCCACCACCTCGGTCCTCTTTCTCTAACCTTAACCGAGAGTTACTTAAATATAACCACAGAAATGTTAGCCAGGCTTCAGTTTCCAAGTACAGATACAGGACAATCAAATAAAGCATTCTAATGTTGAATGTTGTGCAGATGTTTTGCCATAAATTATGCATTATTTTCAAGGAAATACCTTATAGACTCTTGATGTTTACAACATAAAATATAAAAATTTGACAAACTGCCTGAGGTTGATATCTCTACAACAGCAACATGCCCATTTAATGATGTATTTCTTGATATGAAGTCAAATATGTGAAAATCGCTGAAGCAGAGCACAGAGTGAGTGTATCTGTATCACTCCTCAGGAATCAGGTAACAACCCCCGGGGCCTCTCCCCCTTCTCCCCAAAACCATCCTAACACCCTCTAAGAGTGAGAACCAAGAGCCAAGTGAGACTAGACACACAGAGCAACTGGCTGCCACCGCGGTTGAGCTGTGGTGGTGTAATTATACCGCAGGAAGGCTGGAGTGCGTCTGGTTCATCCGCGTACAACCTCTCCTTGGATGTGAACTAGCTGAGCATGCTCTCAACGGAGGAGGGAGGGAGGGAGGGAGGGCATCCAGGAAGGTCTGGGAATTTAGTAAAAGAAGACTAAATAGCCCCCCCCCCCCCGTGTGGATCACATGTCAGATTAGCATAGAAGGCAGAGAGGAAGATGATTTGGCACAAATATTACGCTTTGAAATCTGACTGCACCGGCTCCCTGTTACTCCTCTGACGGCTGCCCTTGTGTGACTTTGCAGTGCTGACATGCCGCTCGCGGCCTGTTAGAAAGGAGATAAATCCTTGATGGGTGGCAGAAGAAGGGGAGATGAGCTTAGTGTCGGGCTCTGACGAAGCCTTGAAGCCGGGGATCGGCTCTTCATGAACATGACGGGAGGAATGGAGTTACATGGTCACCGACTCGCTGCCTGTCTGCTCCCATCTGAAGGCTAATAAGACTCCTGGAGGCCTGGTTCTCAGTTGTTGCAAAGACTATCAGGTTGCTATTCAAGATAACAACAAAGAATTTTAGGATGATTAAAAAAAGCACCGTTGACCATTCTTTAACTTGAAAATACATAATTATTCCACAAAGTCTAGCGCCAAGGCTCACAGCCTGTAAAACAATAAAGGTTCTGCATACATCTGTATTATTTATCAACTTTGAAGCTGAACGCGTCACTTTTTTATATTAAAAAAAGATCAAATGGCTATGTGTAATGGCAAAGAAATTGCTTGTAGTCACAAATCCACAGAGAACCATCACCCTGCTGTCCCCCTCAGCTCAATTGAGCGTTTTAGCATCTTTCAGCATGTTGGGTTTGGGTTTTCAGGCCCGCAATCTCCCTTCACAGCCCCAACAGGCAATTCATTTCAGCAAAAAGCTCTACAATAAACCAACTTCACGCTATCTGCACAAGACGACAGAGACAGTTAGCGATTAGCAACCTCCAAGTGGCAAAAAATCTATTAGCAATAAAAAATCTCTTAATGCAGCTATAATTAGACTCGTATCGTGGAGACATGACCATATCATGTTTCGTTTTACAGAATGTCCAACGAAATAAGATAAGATATACTTTATTGTCCCCGAAGGGAAATTTGTTTTGGACTCTGTCCTTTCCGCAGCTTTACAAGGACAGCACAAAATACAGAAAATAAGCATCCCTCAACACACACACTCTCATGCAACACAAAACATGCTTTCATATACATTGGACAGGTACCTATATAGTAAGCACATTAACTCCTCCTTTCATTGGCAGTTTCTAATTGAACAACCCTGTACATATTGCACAAAATGACACGGTGCACTGACATATTGCACAACACCAATAGCCTTCCTATTAACCCCAATAGCCTTCCTAAATAAGAAATATTCAACAAAACTGAACTAAAATATATGAAAATGGATAAAATTGCTAATTGATAAACCAATAAAAATAATTTTGTAAACAGTGGAACATACTGTAGTTCACTGCATTTGACATCAGTTTGATTAATTCATGTGTTTTTGCATATATCTTCCCTTTAACGATATTAGAGTGATATAAAAGAATCTTGTGATATTGACATCAACTATATCACTTAGCCATTCAAGGCACAATAAGTATTGTGAATTCATTGTTACTAATCAGAGATTATTGCAAAAGTGGTCAAATCTACAATAAAGGAAAACACAGCTAAATATTCTCGTAATAATATTCCTGTGATAAATATGAGATTTGTAATTGTATTATTTCTAAGACAGTAAGACTTTGGTTCCCAAACTGAAAGATTGAATAATTAAAAAGGTAGAAGAGCAGAAAAAATATATTTCCGCTGCACCAAATGGCTCAAATCTTTGCTTTTTTCTTGTGAGTCAATGGAAAATTTCACATCCTAAGATTATAAAACTTTATCAAATTGAAAAGAAAAATATATTCTTATGCTGACTGTTCACAACAGGTACTGTAGACATCCAGACATCCACTACTGCTTTGGTTCAAGGGGTGTAAAAGTTGAAAAGGTTGGGGATCACTGCTCTAACACCTTCACCTTCAAGGATGCTCTTTGGTTATCTGCAGTCCACATTGACTGCATTATAACTCTGCAGTAAGATTGGGCTCAAGGACCCGAAGAGCAACAACGAGCCAACTCGCCTGTCAGGCACTCTGCTGACAGCAGACGGTGACGGGTGGTGCTGACTCGTGGAGAAGGCCAGGGGCCACCCAAGAACCTGGGTCAGAGCTCCAGCGGGTGTCACATCAGGGCACCATCTCCGTCTGCCACTTACTGTCACCGCTGTGCCGCCCAGGGGGATGGTGGCATGACAGGGCATGCTGTCAGCTGCATCTTTACAGCCCAGAGAAAAACAGACGGATCACCTCTGACCTCCGCTGTCACCTTTTAATGGAGGTGTCAGGTAAGAAGGAGCCCTCGCTGTTACAACCCACATCTGACATGTTCCTATGAAATGGCGCCACAAGTTAGAATTTGCAGCTCAGATTCTCTCCGCCTCCCCTCCCGAAACCTTATGTCTGTGTGGTGGCGTCCTGCTGCTATCAGCCCGAATTAGCTCGCTGGCGTTACTACAAAATGAGACAATTACTGTGCAGAAATGGCAGATCAGGACTGCTCAGTAGCAGGTGCGTCAGCTGTCAACCGTGGAATCTCTAAATTGACAAAGAGAAAACAATCAAAAAAGGGCACCGAGACTCCATTTGTCTTCATCTGGGTTTAGATGCTGTTTCCTATGGCGCAGCTTTGCTGCATGAGCAAGGACAGATGCACAAAGCAGGTGCTAATATGATTCCAGTGAAATATTTTCATTTATTTAATAATGTACCCTCTAAAGAGAATACATTTCTGTCCAAAGTTTCCGTTACATAAAAACTAGTCAATATCCAAGACGTTCCACTTCTGGGATTGCTCTCGTTCTGCCGGATGTCACTCTTTTCGGATGTCCATTTTCGGATGTCCAGTTACCTTCCACTTTCTTTGTGTTGTAATTTTAAAATCCTGTGGATTTATGAGGACTATGGTTAACTGCTCCTCAGATCTCTGCAGAGACGATATGTAAACAGATTGATGTACCACACATATATCAATAGCCTTGTTCTTTATGAGCAAAAAATCAGCTATCATGCTTGGTTGTAACCTCTCCTGCTGACTCTGCTAGCCTGGCTGGTGAAGGTTTTCAAATGTAATCATCAAAGTAAACACAGAGCAAAAGGTAAAGATGGCTTCCAGCTACGACCTGTGGCAACGATCCCGACTATGTGTACAAGCAAGACCATCTCCATCTCTACAGAGGAGGCACCGAGGCAAGAGGGGAGGAATTGAACACCGGCTGCGAATTCTCTGCTGGGCATCCTGCTAGCCAGTGTGTTTTAGACTGGTTGGTCGGACAAAACAAGCAATCTGAAGACGTCACCTTTGGCTCTGTGTCAGTGGCAGTTTAAGTTTATACTTTGAGCATTTCCTCAAATGACGTAATGTAATCCATCATAAATCTTGAATGCAACTATCAAGCATCACATTTTTCCTCATTATTTTAATTATACAATCTAAAACAAGGTGGCGTAATACATCCATCTCTGGAGCTCATAAGATAACTTGAGAGGCAGTAGGGCTGGGCAATATAATGACATTATATCGATATCGTGATATGAGACTAGATATTGTCTTAGATTTTGGATATGGTAATATCATGATATGACATAAGTGTTGTCTTTTACTGGTTTTAAAGGCTGCATTACAGTAAAGTGATGTACTTTTCTGAACCAGATTGTTCTGGCTTTTCTATTAGTTAATTAGTCAATATCGATATCAAGGTATTTGGTCAAGAATATCGTGATATCTGTTTTTCTCCATATCGCCCAGCCCTAAGAGCTTTAAATCCATCCACCGCCACTAGTTCATCAGTGTGAACTAGTGGCGGTGGATGGATTTAAAGCTCTTCGAGAGGACAGAACGGCGGATTCGGGGAAAAAAGGAGGCGGCGGACTTATGGTGTATGTAAATGAGGAATATTGTCACCAAAATAATATGTCCATTAAGACGCATACTTGTACCCCAAACTCTGAGATAATGACTGTTAGTGTTCGCCCATATTATATCCCTCATGAATTTTCACATGTGGTTGTGATGGCAGTTTATGTGAGGGAAGGAGGCGGCCGAGGAGATACAAGCGGCAGTGTACAGGATCGAGTCTGCGTCGCCAGACGCGTCTGTTGTGATAACTGGGGATTTTAACCATTGCTGCATTAAGACAAGTGGGTCACACTACTACCAACATGTCAAGTGTAACACAAGGGGGGAAACGGTCCTTGACCATTGTTACACTAAGGTCAAGGATGCGTATCTGTCCAGAAGTTTGCCAAGTTTGGGCAAGGCGGACCATAAATTGATTCTGCTCTGTCCCAAATATATCCCACTCGTAAAGAGGCACAAAAAGGAAACGATCACGGTGAAAAAGATGACAAAAGACGCGATGGAGAGACTGAAAGATTAGTTTGAAAATACGGACTGGGCGGTTTTTGAAAATAGTGCCAAGGATATAAATGAATTTACTGAATCTGTCTGTGGGTATATACAATTTTGCAATGATATGGTTGTACTGAAAAAAAGGGTTAAGGTATATGCAAATTGTAAACCATGGATGAATGCTGAAATTAAAAGGTTAATTAATGACAAAAGGAAATCCTTTGCTAGGGGAGACAAGAATACACTGAAAAAGATCCATAAAGAACTTAAAAGGGAAATAAATAAAGAGAAATATCGGTATAAATGCGATATAGAAAATTATTTTAAAGAAAATGATATGAAGAAAGTCTGGGAAGGAATGCGGTTAATGAGCGGATATGCAGGGAAAGGGAAGGTAAATAGATCCCAGTTAAATGGCACAAGGGAATATGCTAATAATCTAAATCACTTCTATAATAGATTTGATAAAATAGACTTTTCTGATGAAAGACAAAGACTCAAGGAAGTGATTGGCAGCACAGAGGATGATAACTATAGCCTGCAAACAATCAGGAGGTATATGGTATGTTTATGAGGCTGAAAGCTACCAAAGCAGCAGGTCCAGATGGACGATCTCCAAAAGTATTAAAAGGCTGTGCTTTTCAATTAGCAAGCATTTTTTCAAGTATTTTTAATTATTGTTTTCTCATAAAGTGTTACCGGATTTATGGAAACAATCTTGCATTATACCAGTACCTAAAAAGAAAACTGTTGAGTGTATGAATGATCTAAGACCAGTGGCTCTAACCTCCATAGCTATGAAGGTATGTGAGAGAATTGTGTTAAATAGTCTGAAGCCTGATGTAGAGAATTTTCTTGATCCCTACCAATTTTCTTATCAGAAAGGGAGAGGGGCAGAGGATGTAAATTGGACAGTGTTTATGCTCACCTGGATGCAGCGGGACGGTGTGTGAGAATTCTGTATTATGATTTTAGCTCAGCATTCAATACGATACAACCACACATCATTGTAAATAAGCTTTTAATGATGAAGGTTCCAGGTGTATTTATTTCTTTTATTCAAAATTTCTTAGAGAACAGGTCTCAATTTGTTAAGCTAAACTCAAAAGTTAAGTCAGACAAGATCATGACAAACACAGGTTCACCTCAGGGAATGGTTTTATCACCCTTTTTTACCATTTATACTGCAGACTACCGTCCACCGCAGGCAAGCTGTCAAGTTGTTAAATTTGCTGATGACACAGCGCTCATTGGGTTAATTGAAAATGATGACTATAGTCGCTATCAAAATGAGATAAAAGCTTTTGTTGATTTCTGTGATACTCATTTCCTAGAACTCAATGTTAAGAAAACTAAAGAATTAGTAATTGATTACAGGAGAAATAAGATGACAACTGAGGTGGAAATTAAAGGTTCAGTAATAGAAAGAGTGAACACATACAAGTATTTGGGCATTGTTTTTAATGATAGGCTAACATGGTCAGACCATGTTGACTTACTGATGAAAAAATTAAGTCCAAGGGTATACTGTATGAGGAAGTTGCAGTCCTTTAAGGTGAATACAGATGTGGTGAGAATGTTTTTTATGTCAGTGATATGTAGTGTTTGGAGCTACTGTGTGGTGGGTTGGGGGGGGATGCTGGGATAACCGAGAAGGCCAGGATTGATAGAGTGACTAAAAGGGCTGGAAAAATGGTAGGAGAGTTAAATGCAGTGGATCAAGTATATGATGAGCGTCTGGCAAAAATGACACAGAAAATAACGAGGGAACCAGGTCACCCTCTTCATGATAATCTGACTGGTAGAGTTATGGAACGTAGTGGTAGGCTAAGGCCTCCTGTGACACAAACTAAGCGGTATGCTCTCTCTTTTATACCTCAGTCTATCAGACAGCACAACAAGCACTTTAAACGTACATCTTTATAAATTTTGTATTGTATTTATGTATTGTATTAGGCAGGTGTGAGCACTGTAATTTCCATTTTTATGGATGAAATAAACTTGACTTTGACTCTGAAGAGGCAGATGAAATTGGAAGTAGTGCCTGGCACCAAAAGGTTTAAATCAACTAAAAGAAAGTATTTTAGTTTTAATGATTTCTTTTCTTTTCAAATATACACTGATCCAATCAGCCCAAATTACAATGTGGTCGGCTTCAAATGCCATACATTTGCTCAAGAATCTATTTTTGGTATAATCACTGGATCTCAAAAAAAGCACTTTACAGTAAAAACCAGGACTCGACTGTTTCTCACCTGACATAAAAAAGGAGAAGGAAATCAAACCTCTCTCTCTCTCTCTCTCTCTCTCTCTCTCTCGCCACAAAAGTGCAAAGTTTGTTAGTGCAACTGACAGCTGTGGTTGACAGGTAGGCCTACTGTAAATCCTCACAAGCTGTTTGGAGGCTGGTAGATCTCTGATCAAACTGACCTGCCTGTTCACATTTCCTGCCGTGGCTTCAGCTCCAGGCAGCAAGAGGAAGAGGAAGAGTCAACCTGACAAAGACAGCCTGGTTTATACATGAACTCCTGCATGAATTAAACATGAAGACAATTCCAGGAACTCTGAGCACACACCTTTTAAAACACAAACAGGCCGGGGGAACACACAAGCTTAGCCGCATAGAGGCAACTGTGAAGCAGAAATATAAAGTAAACTTATCACCACAGCAACGCAGGATGCAGCCCCACTGAGTGGCAGCCAGAACATGAATAAAAAAGCTTTAGCTGCCCTTTTTTTTTTGAGACGGTGAAAAACTCAACATGATGGTACTGTACATTGATGATCCAGGAGGCAAATGTGCAGGGTAAGGACAGCTGAATATATGCATCAGGTCATACAGTTATTTCTGTGTGTGTGGGGGCGACATGACTGCTCATTAAAATGCATAACTCTGACCTATAGTTGTGCCGCCCCCCCGAGCTAATCAGTAAACCCTATACCGTTGTGATGATATGAATCATTCCCTTAAGTTTTATTAAAACTAACAAACAGATGAACGGTCTCACCCTGATAGCATCACTAAGGGAAAACAACACATAGCATGCACTGTATGTAACAGCAGAGGTAAAGATAAAGGTGAGCACACTACACCTACTCTGCAATCATCATATGGTAAATAATCCCCAGGGGAAACAAAAACCAATCATTTATTCAGAAAAGCATTGATTTATGCTGTTAGAAAACCCTATCTGCATATTAAATAACCTAACTTTAATGCTTTTCAATCTTATGAATTTACATCATTATTCAAAGTGGAAAAATAGAAAGGTAAAAGTGAGTTTAGGTGGGTTTATTGTGCCTGATCACAAGCCAGCAATCTTAGTGACCCAGTTCTAGGCAGAAGCTCCCTCAGTGCGCTTCTTTTTCAACCGTGTCCCGCACCATATGGCAGGCAGCCCGACTCTGTGGGAGTTGAGGTGGGACTTTGGGACAGCCAAGAAAACGACAACCATCAAGCTGCCAGTAGATTTCTGTTACAACTGCAGGGAGAGGATATTCCTTCTTCAGAAAAACAAATATATATATATATATATATATATATATATATATATATATATATATATATATATATATATATATAAATCACCCTGTTTTGAACCAGCGGTGAGCAAAATGCCCCTTGTTGAGCCTCTTATAGTAAGAGAGTGACGCAATAAAAGGATCTCAAAAGTCTTCCCGCAGCATCCTCTGCAAACCCACCTCCACCAACCAGCAGGGCTGTTGCCTAGTTACCTGGCTCTGCAGAAGTGCAGTGAAGCATCGTGGGCCAATGTGGGGACCACTTCACACCTACTGAGTTACCAAGAGGGAGAAAAGAAGTGTGTCAAGTTGTTTTTCTTTTAGCAGGATGTTTAAATGAAACGCTAACAGGAAACATGCTGAACTAATGCTTATATGCTGTATAGGGCATTGCTCATTTCTTTGTGGTTTGATCCCCCGACTTTGCAGTACTCCTCATTTCTACATTGCATCTTTCAGCATATTGTTTTGTTCGGCCCTCAACTTTCTCGGTTCTTATCAGCGATGTTTTCCAGCTGCAGTAGGCAATTGCTTTTAGCAAAAAAAAGCTTTGATAAACCCAGTGTACACTCAGAGCTAAGCACGAAGGCACAGCAGCTAGCTGATGAACATAGTGGAGCATTTAGCTGCTAAAGAGACAGATATTTTCCTCAGGAATTGGTGTAGACCAAAAACAGAGCTAAAAGTAAAGTGAATATTGGACTTACTGTACATTCACATGGTGGGCAGAAACACCAACTCCAAATGAGTCCAAATTAGGAACTGTTTGCTAACACGTTCACCACATCAACTCAACAAAAGTTAATGTAGGTTTAAAGAATTGTGACCAAAATATCAACCCAGTCTCCTACTAAAAATGTAACAGCCTTACAAAATAGCATGGCGAGAAAATGTAAGGTTGTTACATTTATTTAAAGCTTTTTTGCGGCAAAACAGTTAGTTCTCGTATCGCGAGAAATAGCCTACTGTAGATCAGCATACTTCACTGCATAACTTCACTGTAGTCTACTGCCAGAGATTGTGCGATCTATAAACCGTTCTCTTTTAATGGGATCTACCAGGTAAGACAGGAATAGTTAGAAATCATATTTACAACATGTTTGGCTTGACCTAAAATAGTTAATGGAAATTGTGTAATGTGCAATGTACAGTGGTTTTACTAAGACCATCTTGTTTTTTTACCGACCGGCACCGCGCAGACCCGTTATGAGAATGAATCTGCAATGCCTGACCGGCAAAAAAAAAAACAATTTGTCTTGAACCCGAACCCGATTCAACCGAGCGGGCGATCATTCAATGTTGTGAAAATGGGTAAATTAAAGCACCCACTTCAGCAAAAGTTAGCATAACGAGAGTTGGTTGCTGCAGGCATGCTAGTCTACACGTGTACACATGCACGCACACACACAGTACAATTATGCACATCATATCATGCGTTGTTTCCTATCACTGTGATCTTGAGTAAACTTTGCCATAACAGTTGTAAAACTGTGTCTTAAGGGCGTATTTAAAAGCTTTCACTGACAGTCCAGATTTTATACGCAATGCTTTAGCCCATAGTAGGTAAAGTAAGTCAAATTAATTTATGAAGCACAACTTTTAACATAGCTTCACATAGCTTCACTAAATAAAGTGAAAGCTGTGCCTAAAGTTATGGCCTATAGTTCATCATGCAGTATTGGCTACTGACAGCCAGGCGTTCTGACAGAGAAGCTGCACCCTCTTGTGTGTGTGTGTGTAAAGAGAGGAAGAGAAGGTGGAGATCTGTATAAGATGTAGCTTATGATATATAATAAATGTTGTGCATGTGAATAATAAGTAAATTAATATTATAAGTAAATTGGTATGGGTGACCATACTGTACTGTGTGCAGCTGAAAAGTGAGTGTTTATGTCTTTTTGTGCTAGTTTCATGTGAGGTTAAACCAAAGCCACCACGAAGCTGCCACAAGTTCCCAGCTGCACCACTGGCGAGAGTCCAGATGAGCTGAAAGCGAGCAGAAGGTGGCTACTGGTGTGTAGAAGTGTACATCTAACACAAAACTGTCCAGCCCTGGCAGCCCATCAACCTCAACTTATATGTAACTTAAGAGAGGGTAACAAAGCAAGAGGACTGTCATCTTCAGCAGTTATCACCTCTCTTACCCCTGAACATCTACAACTTTGACGGCTGGATCCGTATCTACATCCTAGATGGAGAACCATGCTGAGTGCTGCTCCATCATATTCCTCGAATGTATTACTATATTCCCGGCATTCGAAGGCAAGACCGCAAACCTGGGCAACACACGTTGTCATTTGATCAGCTGAGCTAAGCTGAGCTGAAGGGGCATGTAAATGCTTCTCAACGGTCCAGTTTTGGCTGACTGGTATTCAAGATGACTGACTACAATTTATTGGTAAAGTGCATACTGTGCATGTGTGCCAGACAGCAACTGCACCTGGGCATGGAAATTATAGACAAAATGAGTCCAGAAGACTGCTCATGCCTCCATCCAAGAAAGCCAAGACCCCAAACAAGACCAAAGTCCTCTAGGTGGTTGTGGTGAGAGACATTTCAGCTACCACCCCTGCAAACCACAGCCATGCCAGTGGGACTGGGCCACAATCAAAACAAAGGGTGTCCTCTAACAGCTGTGACTGCGTAGGCCATTGAAGAGCAGTGACATGCTACATCAGCTTCAACCATTGTGAAGAACCATTCCAACACCTCAGATGGACTCACAGTACACACTATTGCCATCTGTTAGACGGAATTGCTGAATCAAAACCCAAAACATCTAGGCTGTGTGAGAGCCTTTTCCCTCACACATCAGGCTCATCAACACGCTGTCAACTCCCACATAAACTGAACTGAAATGCTGAACTCTCTCTGAACAAGTAATCAAATCTCTGCATGGGCTCTACATGCTGCTGTTACTATGCACCCCCAGACCTTTTAAATGTATTTTCTAAACTGTATTGTATGTCCCAAACTCCCTCACACAGGTACACACACACACACACACACACACACACACACTCACCCCACACATACACACACAGGTGCACCCCCCACCACATCGCACAACCCTCCACACACACTGTCTGTGTCATCTTTGCCTTAAGTTTTACCTCAGTTTTGTGTTCAAATAAGTCCTGACGTCCTGTATATGTTAATAAACGGCATTGACGCCAAAGATTTCTCCTGACTCCATGTGATCATTACAATATCAAAAACAGTTTGAGAATGATGAAATTGGAAGCAGAACTATTTCTGCCTCCAATTTCAGATTGTAATATTGTGTAGCTTAGTAAAGTACCAAACTGATATGTAAATGAGGCTTGGTACCCTCTGTACAGCGATACAGACTATATGCATTACACATAGTCCTGTATTATATGCATGAATTATGTATTGTATGCATTAATATACCATTAAGGGAAAAACAACCTACACCAGGGGTGTTAAACTCATATTAAGCAGATGTGGTTAAAGATTTGTTGGAATTAGACCTATTATTATTATTATTATTATATATATACATGCATTAATATATGTATTGTATGCATTAATATTGGAAAAATAGTTAAACAGCTAGATTTATTGGAAGGAGACCTCATGGGGGCCGACATTGTCCTGGTCGTTATCATTTTTCTGCATGGTAACAGAGTGTAGTTTGATGATACTTTACTATACCCACTTAAGAGCAAACAAGTACAAATCATGTATTTTGTTTCTCTCTTGAAATATCCTACTTCCATGTCAGGTATTTTGGCCTCTTCCTTCCTGAGGATGGTTTGTAGTGCTTGACCCTTTACACTTCCTCTCTGCTCTGTTTATCCATCATCCACTGTAACACTTACTATTTTTGCATTTGAAACTTGAAAATCTTGCAGAAATGTCAGAAGTCGTGGACTTTGAGGAGGCAATTAAGGCTGGCCAGCGGCTAATAGAAGAGTTTGAGGCAGCTGCTGTGAGTATGGACAGAGACTTTGTAATGAGGAGACACAGCACTTAAAGAATCCTCCATAGAAATGCATGGGGTTAGTTTGTAACACCAATATGGCAGTAATTCACACATATCCCGTCCCTTCCTGTAAAACTCCCCATTCACTTGAATAGGAAAATAACTGCCCAATAACTGACTAGGTGGCCCTTGAGAGGGGGGACTTGCCTGTAAGGACTTTTGTATGGATTTCTTTGTACTTTGTTTAAGTTTGTATTTCTAAGTAAAGTTGTTAACGGCAAGTTATTGTCTTTAGAGAAAACAAGAAAAAGAGGGGACATCCTCTCCATCTGCTGTGCCAGTGGAATGGCAGACAAGGGACAGTGGTGGGGACAGGATTTTTAAAAGACCAGGTCAACCCCAAGGTCTCAAATTCCTTCCAAAAAGGTAAGTATTGTGAATCTGAATATCCCTGTGAGGACAGTAGACAAGAAACTAAACTTCTAATAACTATTAACTATGAGTCACCCTGTTTTTTTTTTTTTTTTTTTTGTAATGTAAGTTATTGCCAATTGTGTGAGAGCATATCTTTTATTACAGCCACCATACCCATTGCTGAACATGCAACAGTGGCTTTTGAAGTCATAGGTACAGTATGCTCTTCCTTTGGCGATATTTTGGGGTTGTTTGGTTTGTGTTCTTATATTGTTTCTTTGCATTTTAATGGATCTGTCTTTTAATGGGATATATGTTCTTTGTGATAAGACACTGATATGCAGGCATACAATGAGGAAGATTTCCCTGAAAAAGATCCTTCAAGGGCAATCAGCTGGGGTGAGAGGCAAGCTGCAAGCTCAGAGAGATGGAGCTCAATCAGAGAGTCTTTGGTTAGAGCTATGATGTCCTCTGAGCTTGTCGGTGAACCTATCTGCGACAGCTGTAAAATCAAGCCAGCAGTGATCCGCTGTAAAGCGTGTCTGCCGAAGCAATTCCTCTGTGCACACTGTGATGTTGAGGTCCATGCCCATCATGTGCTGCATGACAGAGAGGCTGTGTTTGAGGGATTTTATCACCCAGTGTCCCCAAACACTATCGTGGCTGAAGTTGATCAGTCATTTATCTTCAAGGAAGCAGGTAGTCATATATCTTTCACAATTTATTTAATTTCATTGTGACAAATGAGCTGAAGCGGAAGTTTGTACTCCCAGATCATAATATAATCTTTTACATTAATTTTTTTCTTGGTTAGTTCGATTTGTACCAGTCAGCCTACCGAAGATATGTGGCTGCTCTCCAAGCTTGGTTACCATTAAACCAGCTAAAGGAGCTATCCTGGTTGGATTGAATGGTGAGATAAATATGTTGTTATTAAAATAAACATCAGACCATCATATTCATATTGTATTCACTTATATTTTCTTCATTATTATTTTCAGGACGATATAGTCTTTCCATTCCATGCCTGACGTGTGGTGCATGCCAAAAAACCTGGACGGCTGGACTGGACGACCTGGTCAAGTGTGGTTACTGGCCTGCAACAGTAAACTACCACACTGTGTACCAGGTTGACCTTTTCCAGTCTTTCGAACATCTGAAGCTGCTTGCACCGGGGCTCTCACGTCAGGCATTCATTGGAATGTTGGAGGAGAGGAGCAGAGCCTGTGGGAGAGTAAATATATATATTTACTCGCATATATATATATATATATATATATATATATATATATTTTTTTTTTTTTACAAAAATACAAAGAAGTTCAGTGAAGTTCGGCATGTATCATGAAATGCACAATGTTTGTTTTGTCATTGCCATCTAGCCAAGCAACATATGTGGGGATGCCTTCCAGCGGGCATACATAGAGTGGTCCCATGCCAAATTTGAGGTGGAGAGAGCCATGGGCATTAGTCCTTTTACCTGCCTTGCTTGTGTGCCACAAATGCATGCGGTTTCTGTGGATGGCAACCGCAAGCATTATAGATTCAGAAGTGCCACAGGGTATTACATATGTCTTTGAAGCATTAACTGAAGATATTCATGTATAGTTTGTGCTGCATTTTAAGGACTTTTATTGACATACATCATATCTAAAGATCCACAGAAGGGCTATTTGATGGTGCATTGTTTGCAAACGACGACGATGTGGCAAATTTTGTGCATTACGTTCAAAATGCTACAAAGCATGTAAGTTTAACATTAGCTACACTAAAGTCATATACAAGTGCATCTCAGAAAATTATAATATCATGGAAAGTTCCATTGCTCTGCCATCCTCAAATCAACATATCTGTATTATCATTTTATTCACATATTCTTTTATCTAATCTGATCTGATCTGTAAACCCGTATCATCAATTATCATTCATTATTTTATATTAATAGGCATCAGGTAAAGGTATGTGTGGCTCCAGTCAGTGGACAGGCTAAAAGAGACCTGCAGGGCATCTGCGTCAAAAATTGACGAGGAGGGGATTGAGATAGCGGTGTGCAGGCATGGAGTCCTTCTCAAGGCATTAAATATGTTCAGAGGAGAGATTTTTGCCTATCCTATGTACCTTCAAAAAGAGCTGTCTACCCTAAGTCCAGCCTTTTTCTGCATGGATGTGGCCTGCAGATACTTCCCCTACCTTGAGAAAGTTGCCACCCAGTGTCCGGAGCTGCAGGTTAGAATGATGTAAAAAAAAAATTTTTAATTTAAACAAATCCATTTCCTCCACTTCTGAAGGTGACATCATGCCATGAGTTGTTGATTGTTTTGCATCTCAAAAGTATTCTTCTAACTGTTGTGACTGCAAGACACAACTTACTTTAGCACATTCATTGTAATGCATTTCAGGCATGTCTGTTTTTTCACATCATAGACCCTGCAGACTATCGTCCTCCTCCTCTCAGTGATGCACGCCAAAGCCCATACATGGACGTGTGAGGTTAGCGTGTAATTTTGTGCATGAATTTCTACTTCCATTTGTGCTTGGGTATGACTGGTTATAATTGTCTTGTAATTGCGTGTGTGAAAGTTGAGCATATTTGTGAATTGCAGTTGAAATGGGGGGGCGGACCCAAGAAGGGGCAGGTAACACAATAGGAGAGGAGGTGGAACAGGTAAACTTTTTTAAATATTGGGCTGACTGCATTAATCTTTCAACCTTCATCATCACACTATCACTAACTGTTTACTAACTGTTTACGATTTAGGTCAACAGCTTCTTGTCCAGGGCTGCCATGTCAACTAAGTACATGTCGAAAGGAGGTAAAAAAAAAATAACAATCCTGTGTGTTTGCATGGGGGCATTTATTTCTGCCATGATTAAACAAACTAGCAATTGCTTTTCTACACAGCACGACGAGACATGATTACTATGTTGACAATATCCTGGAACCAAAGGAAAATGGCAAACTTGCAAAGGACATTAGTCCAAAGATACGTGAAGGTATATTTTTCCACCCTGTGACATTGCCACACATTCCTGAAAAGCAGTGGACTAATTCCCATGACATACAAAACATATTAAGTGGGAACCCAGATTGTGGATATTCTCTCTACGTTTTTGTTGCTTTTGAAGACGCTGAGTAGACTGGACCAGGAAAAAAAGAAGCTGGACTTGCTGTGTGCAGAGCTCGGTGTGGACGACATCAAACTCCAGCAATGGATTGTTGATGTCCAGCACTGGCCATATGGTAGTACTTAAGGTTTTTAAAACATAAACAGAAACTTTTTTAATTTTATGTATTTTTTATGTAACATGTCATCATTTAAACAAAAAATTTCCCAGCTACCACTGTCTTGGAGGAAGAGTCGGTGGAAGGAAAAATCGAGGGGCTGTACCTCAGCATTCGCCAACGAAAGCAAAATCTCTACAGACAGACTGGTTTGACTTTTAACACCTTAATATTTTTAACGCTTCAGGACATCTTTTCATCATGTGATTTGAGGTGCTCTAGATTGTCCACATTCAGTGTATTCAAGCAAAACATGAAACTCAAATCTGCAAAAATGTGATGTTGAGCTTCATGGCCATCATTTGCTGCTTAACAGAGATGCCATGTTTGAAGGCTTCTATCACCTAGTGTCCACAACTTTTGCTGTTACTCACTTGCACTAAACTCTGTTTTTACGTTTTGATTACAGTCCTGGAGTAATTTTATCAGATAAAATCCAGAAATACACTGACAAAACATCACTGCATATTCTATTTTTTTTCCTCTTAGACACCAACAAAAGGAGACATGCCATCCGTAAAAAAAATTGTTCAAGAGAAAAAGCATTTACAGAATGCCATGGATCAGCTGGACGAAGCACTGAAAATACAGTTACCACCTCTTGACGAGTTGCTTATAACTGACAATTTTGTCTGGCCCTGGGAAAGCCTTTACTCAAGTATGTTAATAACCTCTGGATTTAACTATAAATAGAAGTTTATGTTGATTACATTTTCAATGAAGCAATAGCAAATCATACTTTTATGACTATCGCTACTGTGTTGTGTAGTGTAAAATTAAGAACAGTGCTGAGAAGGACTGAAATTCCTTAATTACATGATCCACTTACATGTATGAAGTAAGAAAGTTGTAATATCATGGAGCAAACACTGAAATGAATATGTGCTTGTGTGACAGTATGTAAACAATGTTTAGTAAAACAATGTCTTAACCAGAGAAAGTGGTTGCAAACTTGCATGTTCATGAGCAACGAAGTACTGTTTGAAATATGAAACGTGATATTATGGTAACATACTACCATTGTCATTAAACAATACATTAAAACACACTAAATACATTAATTTGACACCATGTTTTATTCCATGAACTACAGACAATGGTGATCTCTCCACAAAAAAAAAATGTCTTTGACATAGCCATGCTAGTCCACCGCTTTCAGGAAGAGGTCAACATCATTGTGGATGAGATGCACAGGCACATTACCTCACTCAAAATGCAGCACCACAAGCTAACAGCAATGGTGGAGGTTCAATGTAAGTAAATGTTCACTACTGGAATTCCTACTAATTGTGTATCTCCAAATGTCACAGCATATAAATGAAACCAGCACATTGAGCGCTTTCAAAATACTTTAGCTATGTTAGGTCAATACTTTGTACGTGATGAATAGTCCTGACAGTCATATCTTGTCTTTTCAGGCAGAGAACCAAGTCTTCTCAGCATCTTGAAGAGGCGTCTTCAAGAGCTGCAGGACAACATTGCCACAGCCAAAATGTCATACAGTCCTGCTTTCCAGGGAGGCACAACTGTATTGCAGCAGCTGCTGCAGCAGGACAGTGAAACGTCCAACGAACTGGAGATGGAGTCCTCTGATGAACTAGAGATGGAGTCGTCCGGCGAGGATTTAATTGAGGACATTTAAAATGCCTTTTTGTGCACTCTGCCCTGTTACATGCCTTTCAAAGCTCCTGTCTGGATGTGTTTCCCTCTTGTTCTTTCTCTTGCTCACTCTTTTTTCTCTCCAGGATTGAGATGATTGCTTTCCACCTGTGTTTGGAGTATTTGAGGTGGCAGTCAATAAAAGGACTCCTGAGAAGTGGGAGCTAGCTCTTGCTCTGCTCTGCTGGCTGGTTGCCAGTCTTCTTGTCCTTTAAGCTGTGGCTGTTTGGTTATTAAACTGTGGAGTGTTGTGAGGTGGAGGTTGAGGACCTTAGGTAAGTTGGAGTACCCTGTACATCTTGCATGTACTTGATCTTTGTATAGATACACCAGGTTTAGTGGTTGTTGCCGCCTGTGTAATGTTCTCTTTATCTTTTTGTAGAGAGCCGGCTAGGTATTAGGTTTGTTTTGTTTGTAGCGCTAACGCTAGTGATGAGCTAGGCCCCGTTTTGTTATATTGATTTTATTTGTTTGGCACAACCTCCAGGTCCCATCCTCCACCCTCCTGTTGTGAGCTATTTCCATGTTTTGAATAAAAAACACTTTTACACTGACTCTGCACTGACTCTCTCTACACTCACAAAATTTGGTATGTGCCTGTAACTCCTGAAGATTAACATGTACATGTACACAGCATTAGCCATGCCCAACAGAAAGTGCGGCAATTGGGATTTTGTGTGTTGTGACACATCCTGATCAATTTGTCCTAGATGATTGATCTTATTCTTGATTCATCCTATTCATGTCAGTTGTTGATATACATAATGTCAAGTTGTTGATATGAAATTGCAAAAACATTATTGGATTTGTTGCAATGTGCTGAAAAAGCAATATAATGTCAAAGTTGGTATAAAAGATGTCAAGATGTTGATTTGAAATTGCTAAGAATGTTGTTTTAATGTTCTTAAATAGCGATATTTACATGAAACTTTAAAAAAAACTTGCCACATAAACAGGAAATGTGTCATAAATTGACCATGCATTGCTTGACATGGATCATAAATCACATGTTAATGATAATATTCACATGCTCAAAATGTATACAATAATATACAAAACTATAATGTAATTTTAAAAATATAGCTGTTTTTGTATTTTGACTACATTTCCCATGACGAGTACCATTAATTTCAATGGTGCTTACAACAATGGCGCTGAAATTTGTAGTTCCCTGAGGCATTTTTTTTAACAAATTAGGTTTAGGATTGAAAACAGTGCCACAGATGGAAATTGTGCACAGAAATAGTTAGAGCAAGTAGTTACATGTGTCACGACAATGATATACAACTAAAAGAAGCATAATTCCACAAAATATCCAAAAACTTTCAGAGACCATCTGTAACAGGTGAGTTGATGCAAGAGTCAATTATGAAAAATTAGTTGGTGTATCCTATTGTAACCGTATAGTGACTAGAATTAAGCTACATTTGCAATTTTTTGCTTTTGTTGAACTACCATTTACATTCTTGGTTTACGGTTTGATTATGCTTACAGTTTCTAGAGGGCTTGGCCCATGATCTTTGAACAGATATTTAATTGCTATGACAGTTTTGCTTTTAAGGTTGTACTCCATGTGAACTGTTTTTGCAAGAAAATGCAAATATTTGTTCACATTATCTGGTCATGATAATTCTTCATGTCAAGCTCATCAAATTGTACTACGGATCAGGTCATATATGTCAGTTTGAGAAAAAAATGAAAATATTCAGAGGATAAAATAAACTACCATATATTGTTCAGTCTGATGCAAGAGAGCATGTGAGTAATTTTTACTGCCCCCAGACCACCAGTTATCTCAGTAGCGCCCCCCAAAGGTGTAAAAATTTCACTTTTTGAATGTCTTTAATTCCAGAACCACTAATCATATCTGTCTGAAAATTGGTATGGTAATTACTTAAGATATGGGTTATAAATTATGTTTCTGTCATTGTTCCACCTCATTTGCACACATGGGTAAATAACATGTATTTAAAAATAATGACAACATTGCAAGCTTTTGACTTCATATCAAAGCAGGTGATTAATGTTAGTAATGTAATCATGTTTCTCATTTTATATATAAAACTATTATGTAATTTTAAAAATATAACTGTTTTTGTATTTTGACTACATTTCCCATGACGTGTACCATTAATTCCAATGGTGCTTACAACAATGGCGCTGAAATTTGTAGTTCCCTGAGGCATTTTTTATCTTTTTTTTACAAACGAATTAGGTTTAGGATTGAAAACAGTGCCACAGATGGAAATGTGCACAGAAATAGTTAGAGCAAGTAGTAACATGTGTCACGACAATGATATACAACTAAAAGAAGCATAATTCCACAAAATATCCAAAAACTGTGTGCTTTGCCCCATGTTGCTAGGTAACGCCCTTTACCAGCTGGGCGGAAGACGAACGTGAGCCTCGCCTGTAAAGTGGACGAGAGCAACCGACAAAAGTCCGCTCTCAAGTCAGACAGTTTCCAGTTGATTCCAGCAGCCTTCAGGCTGAACAACAAGTGACAGAAACACTGTGGTCTGATTCTGATTTAATAAAATGTTATCAGACCATAAATCAGCTCCTCCAGCTGTTTTTATTATGATCGAAATGCTCTACATGCATCTGTTGCTGATTTTAATTAACAACAGACTGTAGATGATCTGTAATCTGAACAGATTTAGTCTCTCTGACTTCTAAACATCACTATCAGCACAACATGTGTTCTGTACAGAATAAGCCTTTAAATCAGACAGCCTTTAAATTTCAAAATCAATAAAAAGTTTATACAAAACTTCGATTCTGAAACAATCAGTTGTTAGATCAGCTGAGAGGCCGATGTTTTCCAGCATGCCCTGGGTCCGCCTGGGTCTTGTAGTCGGTGAAAAGCAACTGAGCTGCCTGCTCTCATGCTGCGTTCATGCCACCTGGGAATAGAAGGGACCACCCCCGTGATTACGTTGTTTTTCCGACTGGCAGCGTTCATATGGTCGGGACGCGTGTTCTTCTTCTTCTGTTATATTGGCGTTTGGCGTAACAACTTGTTGCATGGCTGCCACCAATGGTTGGCCGTAGCCGAGAGCATCACGTGTGTGAAAACATGGAGGCCACAATAATACAAGATTTCCTTTTATTTTCTTATACGAACATGGAAACAGCACATCGCCAGCTGTTTGTTTGTGTTATCTGCAGGACAACTAACAGGAAAATACACGGATAATGTGTTGTGTTTTTTTATACATGGGCCTATTTATTTAACTTCCTCTCCAGAATGTAGTTCATGTCATTAGCTGAGCAAAACAGAGACAAGACATAAAGACCAGGTGAAGATAAAGATGACTATTATCATTTATTTTCTTCTTCCTTATTTACACAATATTCTCCACATTGGTCCACGATGACCTCCACCTTTTGCCACTGAAAAAGAAATAAAAGTATACATGAGTATTATAAGGGGCTTTTTTTTTTTTTTTTTTTTACAACAATAGGCCTACATCAATAAATAAATAACAAAAGACCTTCAGAACAGGATGATTAACATCTGCCACCACCCCCACCTACCAGGCATTTCTTACAGATAGCATTAATACTAGATACTCTTGTTCACACTGAAAACACTTGTCCTAAATGACGATTCATGTCAAATATGATATTCATGTCAAGATGTTTTTGTAATGTGCTGAAATACTTACCATAAAGGGCAAGGATGCCACTGCATAAATAGCTGTTTCTGCCCCTTACAAAGAATTAAACAAAATAAAAATTATTATTATAATTATTATTATTATTATTATTATTATTATTATTATTATTATTATTATTATTATTATTATAAGGGTTATTCTGTACAGATGTAAGCTCAAGACCTGCTTACCACCCTCACTGGAACCCTTCCAATTTGCCTACCGTCAGAACAGGAGCACAGAGGATGCCATCTCTACAGCACTTCACTCTGCACAATGCTGTTCATTGACTTTAGTTCAGCATTCAACACCATCATCCCCTCCAAACTGATCACCAAACTCAGTGAACTGGGCATCAATACCTCCCTCTGTAACTGGATTCTGGATTCATAACCAACAGACCTCAGTCTGCTAGGTTAGATAATAACACCTCCTCAACCATCACCCTGAACACCGGCATACCACAGTTATGTGTGCCCCCCCCCGACAATTGCACTACCCTATCCCACCCAGTGTTATATTTATTTACAAATGTACATACTGTAATTACACTTATACATAGCCATATTCTACTGCTCGTCATACTATTTATCCTGCACATACACTTATTCTTACTACTCTTATAATGTTACTGTTTCTGCAATACAATGGTACTGTTACCACACTGCACATAGCTGTACATACTTTACATATCTGTCTATATGGTTCATACTGAATATCCATATTTATTCAGTTTTTCTTATAATATATATACTGCATAGTATATCTATATTTTACAACCATTATTATGTCAATGCTACTACATTGCCCGTATCTGTACATGTTGTTCATATTACATAGCCATATTTATTCTGCTCTTATAAGGTAGCTGCTAATACACTACACATATTTATTAGGGCTGCAGCTATCGATTATTTTAGTCATCGAATATTCTACGATTATTCCATTGATTAATCGGATAAGAAATACTTAGTAAGAAATACTTGGTAAACAGCAATAGTAAATATTTATTATTGCTGTTTACTAAAAAAAAAGGAAACCTGTCGCTTGTATATATACAAAAGACTGGTTTCCTTTTTTAGAAAAAGCAACCTTTTTTTATTGCCAAATTCCAAGAACCTTAAAAAGAAATACATTACAATAGTAAATTTTTGGTGGCCCAAATGTTAATATTTTTTTACCCAATTCCCCTTCTTGCCTCTGGCTCTTTGCACTGGATATGCAAATACACAGCCTAATACACAGTGAGGAGCATAGATATATCTATGGTGAAGAGAAAGAATAAAGAATGCATGCTGGGGGGAGGAGCCGGTTTGTCTCCGGAAGCAGCTACATTTCCAAAGATTAGAAGCAAACTAATAAAAAGTTACACTACAAACCGACAGCTTTCGTTTTAGCTTGGTAAAACATCGCTATTAGCAGAGTAGCATGCTGCAGGCTAGTTGTGTAAACAGCGCGGTGGACGAGAGCAGCAGACGTCAACTACCTTGTGTCGTGTTGGCTCCATGGAATGGATGAGTACACTGGATGTTTGTTACAGAGATGTAGCAGCATTCTCTCGCCTGTCTCTTCTCTTAGACCCTCGCTTTTTTCGTCTTCCTTCATTTGTAATATGGGCCGTCAGTCTTGTGTCCGCAGAAGCACACACCTCTTGGTCGCTAGTAATAATCCTCCGTGAGGAGACACAGTGAGCCGTACAACCTTAATTACATTGATTTAACGAAGCTTCGAGGCAAAGAATTTTGCTTCGAAGATTTTTTGTAATCGAATTATTCGAGTTATTCGAAGAATCGTTGCAGCCCTAATATTTATATTTAATTTATATTACTCCAAACCACCTTCTGTAAACCAACTGTACACTGCACTATTATACACTTGTTCTGTCTATACTTGAAAATCACATTGCACTTTTTTTGCACTTCTGGCTAGATGCAAACTGCATTTTGTTGTCTTTGTACTTGTACTCTGCACAATGACAATAAAGTTTAATCTAATCTAATCTAAATACTGCCTCAACGTTAATTAAGTATTAGACAAAGCAAACAAAGTAATTATTGGTGCCATGTGGATACAGAAAAATCTGTTTACAAGGCCCTCAAAATCACCAGTTTTCCAAGTTTTTTTCCATATCTAGGGCCTTATATAAAACTAATGGGCATGCAGTACAATCATACCAAGAACATGTCTACGTTCCACCCTACAAAGTTTGGGCCGGTTAAGAATTATACTTTTCAAGATATTAATGCCCAAACATGGCCTCCAAGATGAGGTATTTCTGAGATAGTAAAAATGATACGTTAAGGGTGAAAATATGTATGAAAACATTGGAATTTAATACAAATATTTTACAGGTCTTACTTTTGGGACCTAAATATTAGGTAAACAAACTTTGAGCAAAATCTGAGATGGTCCAGCAACCATTTTCCTGGATTTTGTCTGATTCGACACGGAATGACCCATATGATATTTTACATATCATCTTTTGCATTTTCATGCACTGGTGATTTCTTGGAATTGCATTTCTAGTTATACTTATCGCTTTTATCTAAAGCAACTTACATATGTCAATTATTACAAGGGCCAGTCTCCCCAGATCAACTAGAAGTTAAGTGTCCTGCTTAAAGGCACAACGGTGGCAACTGGGAATTGAACCCACAACTTTTTCTGGCTAATGAATGCTAGCATAGTTCCTTAGCCACTATGCTACCCCACTTTAACAGCCTATCTACTGTTAATGCACTTTCATTTCCCTCAGATACCAACCTTTTTATGTCTTTCACGAAGGACATTCCCATCAAAAATTTCCTGGTGGCAATAGGAACAGTCTGAAATAAAGATATACTTGAGTGAGTATGTATCCTACTGGAAAGCAAAAGAATTAAACAGCAGAAAATAAATAAATATGTCCTATGAAGTATTATGCTACAATGTACATGTCAACTGATACTCTGTTCTATTTAGTTAACACATTTTCAATACATTCCCTACCATTACTTTTTTTCTCCTCTCTTTTTCTTCCTACTGAGATCTACAGCTGAGGCAGGTAAAGTGGTGACAGTGGCTGGCAGGGTGGGAGTAGGAAGGGTAGGAGGAGGTAGGGTGGGAGTGGTGAGGGTAGGTAGGGTGGGAGTGGGAAGGGTAGGAAGAGGTAGGGTGGGAGTGGTGAGGGTAGGTAGGGTGGGAGTGGGAAGGGTAGGAGGAGGTAGGGTGGGAGTGGTGAGGGTAGGTAGGGTGGGAGTGGTGAGGGTAGGAGTAGGTAGGATGTGAGTGGTGAGGGTAGGTAGGGTGGGAGTGGTGAGGGTAGGAGTAGGTAGGATGTGAGTGGTGAGGGTAGGTAGGGTGGGAGTGGTGAGGGTAGGAGTAGGTAGGATGTGAGTGGTGAGGGTAGGTAGGGTGGGAGTGGTGAGGGTAGGAGTAGGTAGGATGTGAGTGGTGAGGGTAGGAGGAGGTAGGATGTGAGTGGTGAGGGTAGGCAGATTGGAAGTGGTGAGGGTTTGTAAGGTGGGAGTGGTGAGGGGAGACAGGTTGAGGGCAGAGGAAGGCAGGGTGAGAGTAGAAATTGTATGGGGAGGCAGTGTGGTGATGGTTGGGGGAATCAGGGTGGGAGTCATGAGGGTTGGTGGAGGTAGGGTGAGGGTAGTGGGAGCCAGGGTGGGAGTGCTGGGGTAAGGTGTAAGATAGGTGGATGCAGCAGGCTTAGGCACTATGGAATAAATATAAAATGTAAGTAATCACAGTCTCTTCATTACTGTTATGAAGGGTTATAGTTGAGAAATGTCATGTCACAAATATAAAAACTGTTGACATAAAAATATGCATTACATTCAATATGCATTGTATTCACAGACATAATGAGGCTAGTGTGGGACAGGTTTTAAGTCTTGCAGGCTCAAAACATTTACCTCAATATTCATATTGTACCTCTATTGTAATTGTATGCTATTATTAATTAACTCAATTTATACCGTTATTTGTAATGTTTATATACCATTTTTGTAAAATCAATAAATTTGAGTATTGCGATATTTTACTATACTGTATATACAGACATATATACAGTATATATACTGTATACATTTTCAAAACAATGTTATGCACATGATAATGCCTTTATAATGTCACAGAAATTAGAATATCTCCTTACACACAAAGATAGGTTGAGAGTCTACACAATTACAATTGAACAGGCGTAGTCTCGTAGACTATTCAATTAAAACAAAGATAAGAGACGGTCTGCGTAGTCCGTTCCGGTTTTGACAAAGGTTTGCGAAAAAAAATAACTTAGCCTTGTGGTGACGATCACATTGAAAAATATAATAAAGTTTCTGTCATCATGGGTAACGAAACCTCCAAGCCATGTCAAGCCTCAGGACCCATTGTTGGTGAGATGAGCCAAAAATATGGACCGAACTGCTTGAGATGTCTGTCTTTAAATTCTTATATTGCACTGTAAATTTTATTCTTGTCTTTTAATGTTTTTAAATTGTTTTAAATTGTTTTCTAACTGCTCTTTAATGTTTTATGTAAAGCAATTTGAATTGCCCTGTTGCTGAAATGTGCTATAAAAATAAAAAATAAAATTTCAATACATTGACTCATAAACCCTGCATCGTGTTATGTATCATATCACAACAAAGCCCTTTTGTCCTAACCCTCTCTCTTTGCTGTAGCTTTATGTTATTAAATCCAGGTATATGTAGTAACCATTTTTGAAAAAACAACTAAATAAAAAAAGAGGTCGTTGGTTCTCTGGCCTATCTTGCTTAAATAAACACTACAAATATATGCAAATATGTAACT